>NW_026967790.1:0-179483 GCF_028390025.1 Pseudophryne corroboree | reverse complement strand
CAATTTCTGCTTTAAACTTTAAGTACTATCCCAAAATGTATCACTGAGGTGACAGAAGTTGATTTCGGAGCATCGTTTTTGAACAGGAGCTTCCACCGTTTTGTGGCATATGAGAAATTCCCTAAGCCCCGGACCTGTCGATTTTGGTCAAAAATAAAAATTTCAAAGTGCCCCAATTTCTGCTTTAAACTTTAGGTACTATCCCAAAATGTATCACTAAGATGACAGAAGTTGATTTCGGAGTATCGTTTTGAACAGGAGCTTCAACCGTTTTGTGGCATATGAGAAATTCCCTAAGCCTCGGACCTGTCAATTTTGGTCAAAAATGAAAATTTCAAAAGTGCCCCAATTTCTGCTTTAAACTTTAAGTACTATCCCAAAATGTTTCACTAAGGTGACAGAAGTTGATTTCGGAGCATCTTTTTTGAACAGGAGCTTCAACCGTTTTGTGGCATATGAGAAATTCCCTAAGCCCCGAACCTGTCGATTTTGGTCAAAAAATAAAAATTTCAGAAGTGCCCCAATTTCTGCTTTAAACTTTAGGTACTATCCCAAAATGTATCACTAAGGTGACAGAAGTTGATTTCGGAGCATCATTTTTGAACAGGAGCTTCAACCGTTTTGTGGTATATGAGAAATTCCCTAAGCCCCGGACCTGTCGATTTTGGTCAAAAATGAAAATTTCAAAAGTGCCCCAATTTCTGCTTTAAACTTTAGGTACTAACCCAAAATGTATCACTAAGGTGACAGAAGTTGATTTCGGAGCATCATTTTTTAACAGGAGCTTCAACCGTATTGTGGCATATGAGAAATTCCCTAAGCCCCGGACCTGTCGATTTTGGTCAAAAATGAAAATTTCAAAAGTGCCCCAATTTCTGCTTTAAACTTTAAATACTATCCCAAAATGTATCACTAAGGTGACAGAAGTTGATTTCGGAGCATCATTTTTGAACAGGAGCTTCAACCGTTTTGTGGCATATGAGAAATTCCCTAAGCCCGGACCTGTCGATTTTGGTCAAAAATGAAAATTTCAAAAGTGCCCCAATTTCTGCTTTAAACTTTAGGTACTATCCCAAAATGTATCACTAAGGTGACAGAAGTTGATTTCGGAGCATCATTTTTGAACAGGAGCTTCAACCGTTTTGTGGCATATGAGAAATTCCCTAAGCCCCAGACCTGTCGATTTTGGTCAAAAATGAAAATTTCAAAGTGCCCCAATTTCTGCTTTAAACTTTAGGTACTATCCCAAAATGTATCACTAAGGTGACAGAAGTTGATTTCGGAGCATCATTTTTGAACAGAAGCTTCAACCGTATTGTGGCATATGAGAAATTCCCTAAGCCCCGTACCTGTCGATTTTGGTCAAAAATGAAGATTTCAAAAGTGCCCCAATTTCTGCTTTAAACTTTAGGTACTATCCCAAAATGTATCACTAAGGTGACAGAAGTTGATTTCGGAGCATCATTTATGAACAGGAGCTTCAACCGTTTTGTGGCATATGAGAAATTCCCTAAGCCCCGGACCCTGTCGATTTTGGTCAAAATAAAAATTTCAAAAGTGCCCCAATTTCTGCTTTAAACTTTAGGTACTTTCCCAAAATGTATCACTAAGGTGACAGAAGTTGATTTCGGAGCATCATTTTTGAACAGGAGCTTCAACCGTATTGTGGCATATGAGAAATTCCCTAAGCCTCGGACCTGTCGATTTAGGTCAAAAATGAAAATTTCAAAAGTGCCCCAATTTCTGCTTTAAACTTTAAGTACTATCCCAAAATGTATCACTAAGGTGACAGAAGTTGATTTCGGAGCATCATTTTTGAACAGGAGCTTCAACCGTTTTGTGGCATATGAGAAATTCCCTAAGCCCCAGACCTGTCGATTTTGGTCAAAAATGTAAATTTCAAAAGTGCCCCAATTTCTGCTTTAAACTTTAGGTACTATCCCAAAATGTATCACTAAGGTGACAGAAGTTGATTTCGGAGCATCATTTTTGAACAGGAGCTTCAACCGTTTTGTGGCATATGAGAAATTCCCTAAGCCCCGGACCTGTCGATTTTGGTCAAAAATGAAAATTTCAAAAGTGCCCCAATTTCTGCTTTAAACTTTAGGTACTATCCCAAAATGTATCACTAAGATGACAGAAGTTGATTTCGGAGCATCATTTTTGAACAGGAGCTTCAACCGTTTTGTGGCATATGAGAGATTCCCTAAGCCCCGGACCTGTCGATTTTGTTCAAAAATGAAAATTTCAAAAGTGCCCCAATTTCTGCTTTAAACTTTAGGTACTATCCCAAAATGTATCACTAAGATGACAGAAGTGATTTCGGAGCATCATTTTTGAACAGGAGCTTCAACCGTTTTGTGGCATATGAGAAATTCCCTAAGCCCCGGACCTGTCGATTTTGGTCAAAATGAAAATTTCAAAAGTGCCCCAATTTCTGCTTTAAACTTTAGGTACTATCCCAAAATGTATCACTAAGATGACAGAAGTTGATTTCGGAGCATCATTTTTGAACAGGAGCTTCAACCGTTTTGTGGCATATGAGAGATTCCCTAAGCCCCGGACCTGTCGATTTTGTTCAAAAATGAAAATTTCAAAAGTGCCCCAATTTCTGCTTTAAACTTTAGGTACTATCCCAAAGTGTATCACTAAGGTGACAGAAGTTGATTTCGGAGCATCATTTTTGAACAGGAGCTTCAACCGTATTGTGGCATATGAGAAATTCCTTAAGTCCCGGACCTGTCGATTTTGGTCAAAAATGAAAATTTCAAAAGTGCCCCAATTTCTGCTTTAAACTTTAAATACTATCCCAAAATGTATCACTAAGGTGACAGAAGTTGATTTCGGAGCATCATTTTTGAACAGGAGCTTCAACCGTTTTGTGGCATATGAGAAATTCCCTAAGCCCCGGACCTGTCGATTTTGGTCAAAAATGAAAATTTCAAAAGTGCCCCCAATTTCTGCTTTAAACTTTAGGTACTATCCCAAAATGTATCACTAAGGTGACAGAAGTTGATTTCGGAGCATCATTTTTGAACAGGAGCTTCAACCGTTTTGTGGCATATGAGAAATTCCCTAAGCCCCAGACCTGTCGATTTTGGTCAAAAATGAAAATTTCAAAAGTGCCCCAATTTCTGCTTTAAACTTTAGGTACTATCCCAAAATGTATCACTAAGGTGACAGAAGTTGATTTCGGAGCATCATTTTTGAACAAGAGCTTCAACCGTTTTGTGGCATATGAGAAATTCCCTAAGCCCCGAACCTGTCAATTTTGGTCAAAAATAAAAATTTCAAAAGTGCCCCAATTTCTGCTTCAAACTTTAGGTACTATCCCAAAATGTATCACTAAGGTGACAGAAGTTGATTTCGGAGCATCGTTTTTTGAACAGGAGCTTCCACCGTTTTGTGGCATATGAGAAATTCCCTAAGCCCCGGACCTGTCGATTTTGGTCAAAAATAAAATTTCAAAAGTGCCCCAATTTCTGCTTTAAACTTTAGGTACTATCCCAAAATGTATCACTAAGATGACAGAAGTTGATTTCGGAGTATCGTTTTTGAACAGGAGCTTCAACCGTTTTGTGGCATATGAGAAATTCCCTAAGCCTCGGACCTGTCAATTTTGGTCATAAATGAAAATTTCAAAAGGGCCCCAATTTCTGCTTTAAACTTTAGGTACTATCCCAAAATGTATCACTAAGGTGACAGAAGTTGATTTCGGAGCATCATTTTTGAACAGGAGCTTCAACCGTATTGTGGCATATGAGAAATTCCCTAAGCCCCGGACCTGTCGATTTTGGTCAAAAATTTAAATTTCAAAAGTGCCCCAATTTCTGCTTTAAACTTTAGGTACTATCCCAAAATGTATTACTAAGGTGACAGAAAATGATTTCGGAGCATCATTTTTGAACAGAGCTTCAACCGTTTTGTGGCATATGAAAAATTCCCTAAGCCCAGGACCTGTCGATTTTGGTCAAAAATGAAAATTTCAAAAGTGCCCCAATTTCTGCTTTAAACTTTAGGTACTATCCCAAAATGTATCACTAAGGTGACAGAAGTTGATTTCGGAGCATCATTTTTTAACAGGAGCTTCAACCGTTTTGTGGCATATAAGAAATTCCTAAGCCCCGGACCTGTCGATTTTGGTCATAAATGAAAATTTCAAAAGGGCCCCAATTTCTGCTTTAAACTTTAGGTACTATCCCAAAATGTATCACTAAGGTGACAGAAGTTGATTTTGGAGCATCATTTTTGAACAGGAGCTTCAACCGTATTGTGGCATATGAGAAATTCCCTAAGCCCCGGACCTGCCGATTTTGTTCAAAAATAAAAATTTAAAAAGTGCCCCAATTTCTGCTTTAAACTTTAGGTACTATCCCAAAATGTATCACTAAGGTGACAGAAGTTGATTTCGGAGCATCATTTTTGAACAGGTGCTTCAACCGTTTTGTGGCATATGAGAAATTCCCTAAGCCCCGAACCTGTCGATTTTGGTCAAAAATGTAAATTTCAAAAGTGCCCCAATTTCTGCTTTAAACTTTAGGTACTATCCCAAAATGTATTACTAAGGTGACAGAAAATGATTTCGGAGCATCATTTTTGAACAGGAGCTTCAACCGTTTTGTGGCATATGAAAAATTCCCTAAGCCCAGGACCTGTCGATTTGGTCAAAAATGAAAATTTCAAAAGTGCCCCAATTTCTGCTTTAAACTTTAGGTACTATCCCAAAATGTATCACTAAGGTGACAGAAGTTGATTTCGGAGCATCATTTTTGAACAGGAGCTTCAACCGTTTTGTGGCATATGAGAAATTCCCTAAGCCCCGGACCTGTCGATTTTGGTCAAAAATGAAAATTTCAAAAGTTCCCCAATTTCTGCTTTAAACTTTAGGTACTATCCCAAAATGTATCACTAAGGTGACAGAAGTGATTTCGGAGCATCATTTTTGAACAGGAGCTTCAACCGTTTTGTGGCATATGAGAAATTCCCTAAGCCCCAGACCTGTCGATTTTGGTCAAAAATGAAAATTTCAAAAGTGCCCCAATTTCTGCTTTAAACTTTAGGTACTATCCCAAAATGTATCACTAAGGTGACAGAAGTTGATTTCGGAGCATCATTTTTTAACAGGAGCTTCAACCGTTTTGTGGCATATGAGAAATTCACTAAGCCCGGACCTGTCGATTTTGGTCATAAATGAAAATTTCAAAAGGGCCCCAATTTCTGCTTTAAACTTTAGGTACTATCCCAAAATGTATCACTAAGGTGACAGAAGTTGATTTCGGAGCATCATTTTTGAACAGGAGCTTCAACCGTTTTGTGGCATATGAGAAATTCCCTAAGCCATGGACCTGTCGATTTTGGTCAAAAATGAAAATGTCAAAAGTTCCCCAATTTCTGCTTTAAACTTTAGGTACTATCCCAAAATGTATCACTAAGGTGACAGAAGTTGATTTCGGAGCATCATTTTTGAACAGGAGCTTCAACCGTATTGTGGCATATGAGAAATTCCCTAAGCCCCGGACCTGCCGATTTTGGTCAAAAATAAAAATTTAAAAAGTGCCCCAATTTCTGCTTTAAACTTTAGGTACTATCCCAAAATGTATCACTAAGGTGACAGAAGTTGATTTCTGAGCATCATTTTTGAACAGGTGCTTCAACCGTTTTGTGGCATATGAGAAATTCCCTAAGCCCCGAACCTGTCGATTTTGGTCAAAAATTTAAATTTCAAAAGTGCCCCAATTTCTGCTTTAAACTTTAGGTACTATCCCAAAATGTATCACTAAGGTGACAGAAGTTGATTTCGGAGCATCATTTTTGAACAGGAGCTTCAACCGTTTTGTGGCATATGAGAAATTCCCTAAGCCCCGGACCTGTCGATTTGGTCAAAAATGAAAATTTCAAAAGTTCCCCAATTTCTGCTTTAAACTTTAGGTACTATCCCAAAATGTATCACTAAGGTGACAGAAGTGATTTCGGAGCATCATTTTTGAACAGGAGCTTCAACCGTTTTGTGGCATATGAGAAATTCCCTAAGCCCCAGACCTGTCGATTTTGGTCAAAAATGAAAATTTCAAAAGTGCCCCAATTTCTGCTTTAAACTTTAGGTACTATCCCAAAATGTATCACTAAGGTGACAGAAGTTGATTTCGGAGCATCATTTTTTTAACAGGAGCTTCAACCGTTTTGTGGCATATAAGAAATTCCCTAAGCCCCGGACCTGTCGATTTTGGTCATAAATGAAAATTTCAAAAGGGCCCCAATTTCTGCTTTAAACTTTAGGTACTATCCCAAAATGTATCACTAAGGTGACAGAAGTTGATTTTGGAGCATCATTTTTGAACAGGAGCTTCAACCGTATTGTGGCATATGAGAAATTCCCTAAGCCCCGGACCTGCCGATTTTGGTCAAAAATAAAAATTTAAAAAGTGCCCCAATTTCTGCTTTAAACTTTAGGTACTATCCCAAAATGTATCACTAAGGTGACAGAAGTCGATTTCGGAGCATCATTTTTGAACAGGTGCTTCAACCGTTTTGTGGCATATGAGAAATTCCCTAA
Organism: Pseudophryne corroboree; assembly: GCF_028390025.1. NCBI lineage: Eukaryota > Metazoa > Chordata > Amphibia > Anura > Myobatrachidae > Pseudophryne > Pseudophryne corroboree. The sequence goes on along the minus strand of NW_026967790.1, from coordinate 172,930 downwards.
GCCCCGAACCTGTCGATTTTGGTCAAAAATTTAAATTTCAAAAGTGCCCCAATTTCTGCTTTGAACTTTAGGTACTATCCCAAAATGTATCACTGAGGTGACAGAAGTTGATTTCGGAGCATCATTTTTGAACAGGTGCTTCAACCGTTTTGTGGCATATGAGAAATTCCCTAAGCCCCGAACCTGTTGATTTTGGTCAAAAATGTAAATTTCAAAAGTGCCCCAATTTCTGCTTTAAACTTTAGGTACTATCCCAAAATGTATTACTAAGGTGACAGAAAATGATTTCGGAGCATCATTTTTAAACAGGAGCTTCAACCGTTTTGTGGCATATGAAAAATTCCCTAAGCCCAGGACCTGTCGATTTTGGTCAAAAATGTAAATTTCAAAAGTGCCCCAATTTCTGCTTTAAACTTTAGGTACTATCCCAAAATGTATCACTAAGGTGACAGAAGTTGATTTCGGAGCATCATTTTTGAACAGGAGCTTCAACCGTTTTGTGGCATATGAGAAATTCCCTAAGCACCGTACCTGTCGATTTTGGTCAAAAATAAAAATTTCAAAAGTGCCCCAATTTCTGCTTTAAACTTTAGGTACTATCCCAAAATGTATCACTAAGGTGACAGAAGTTGATTTCGGAGCATCATTTTTAAACATGAGCTTCAACCGTATTGTGGCATATGAGAAATTCCCTAAGCCCCGGACCTGTCGATTTTGGTCAAAAATGAAAATTTCAAAAGTGCCCCAATTTCTGCTTTAAACTTTAGGTACTATCCCAAAATGTATCACTAAGGTGACAGAAGTTGATTTCGGAGCATCATTTTTGAACAGGAGCTTCAACCGTTTTGTGGCATATGAGAAATTCCCTAAGCCCCGGACCTGTCGATTTTGGTCAAAAATGAAAATTTCAAAAGTTCCCCAATTTCTGCTTTAAACTTTAGGTACTATCCCAAAATGTATCACTAAGGTGACAGAAGTGATTTCGGAGCATCATTTTTGAACAGGAGCTTCAACCGTTTTGTGGCATATGAGAAATTCCCTAAGCCCCAGACCTGTCGATTTTGGTCAAAAATGAAAATGTCAAAAGTGCCCCAATTTCTGCTTTAAACTTTAGGTACTATCCCAAAATGTATCACTAAGGTGACAGAAGTTGATTTCGGAACATCATTTTTTAACAGGAGCTTCAACCGTTTTGTGGCATATGAGAAATTCCCTAAGCCCCGGACCTGTCGATTTTGGTCATAAATGAAAATTTCAAAAGGGCCCCAATTTCTGCTTTAAACTTTAGGTACTATCCCAAAATGTATCACTGAGGTGACAGAAGTTGATTTCGGAGCATCATTTTTGAACAGGAGCTTCAACCGTTTTGTGGCACATGAGAAATTCCCTAAACCCCGGACCTGTCGATTTTGGTCAAAAATGAAAATGTCAAAAGTGCCCCAATTTCAGCTTTAAACTTTAGGTACTATCCCAAAATGTATCACTAAGGTGACAGAAGTTGATTTCGGAGCATCATTTTTGAACAAGAGCTTCAACCGTTTTGTGGCATATGAGAAATTCCCTAAGCCATGGACCTGTCGATTTTGGTCAAAAATTAAAATTTTAAAAGTTCCCAATTTCTGCTTTAAACTTTAGGTACTATCCCAAAATGTATCACTAAGGTGACAGAAGTTGATTTCGGAGCATCATTTTTGAACAGGAGCTTCAACCGTATTGTGGCATATGAGAAATTCCCTAAGCCCCGGACCTGTCGATTTTGGTCAAAAATAAAAATTTAAAAAGTGCCCCAATTTCTGCTTTAAACTTTAGGTACTATCCCAAAATGTATCACTAAGGTGATAGAAGTTGATTTCGGAGCATCATTTTTGAACAGGTGCTTCAACCGTTTTGTGGCATATGAGAAATTCCCTAAGCCCCCGAACCTGTCGATTTTGGTCAAAAATTTAATTTTCAAAAGTGCCCCAATTTCTGCTTTGAACTTTAGATACTATCCCAAAATGTTATCACTGAGGTGACAGAAGTTAATTTCGGAGCATCATTTTTGAACAGGTGCTTCAACCGTTTTGTGGCATATGAGAAATTCCCTAAGCCCCGAACCTGACGATTTTGGTCAAAAATGTAAATTTCAAAAGTGCCCCAATTTCTGCTTTAAACTTTAGGTACTATCCCAAAATGTATTACTAAGGTGACAGAAAATGATTTCGGAGCATCATTTTTGAACAGGAGCTTCAACCGTTTTGTGGCATATGAAAAATTCCCTAAGCCCAGGACCTGTCGATTTTGGTCAAAAATGAAAATTTCAAAAGTGCCCCAATTTCTGCTTTAAACTTTAGGTACTATCCCAAAATGTATCACTAAGGTGACAGAAGTTGATTTCGGAGCATCATTTTTGAACAGGAGCTTCAACCGTTTTGTGGCATATGAGAAATTCCCTAAGCCCCGGACCTGTCAATTTTGGTCAAAAATGAAAAATTTCAAAAGTTCCCCAATTTCTGCTTTAAACTTTAGGTACTATCCCAAAATGTATCACTAAGGTGACAGAAGTTGATTTCGGAGCATCATTTTTTAACAGGAGCTTCAACCGTTTTGTGGCATATGAGAAATTCCCTAAGCCCCGGACCTGTCGATTTTGGTCATAAATGAAAATTTCAAAAGGGCCCCAATTTCTGCTTTAAACTTTAGGTACTATCCCAAAATGTATCACTAAGGTGACATAAGTTGATTTCGGAGCATCATTTTTGAACAGGAGCTTCAACCGTTTTGTGGCATATGAGAAATTCCCTAAGCCCCGGACCTGCCGATTTTGGTCAAAAATAAAAATTTAAAAAGTGCCCCAATTTCTGCTTTAAACTTTAGGTACTATCCCAAAATGTATCACTAATGTGACAGAAGTTGATTTCGGAGCATCATTTTTGAATAGGTGCTTCAACCGTTTTGTGGCATATGAGAAATTCCCTAAGCCCCGAACCTGTCGAATTTGGTCAAAATTTAAATTTCAAAAGTGCCCCAATTTCTGCTTTAAACTTTAGGTACTATCCCAAAATGTATTACTAAGGTGACAGAAAATGATTTCGGAGCATCATTTTTGAACAGGAGCTTCAACCGTTTTGTGGCATATGAAAAATTCCCTAAGCCCAGGACCTGTCGATTTTGGTCAAAAATGAAAATTTCAAAAGTACCCCAATTTCTGCTTTAAACTTTAGGTACTATCCCAAAATGTATCACTAAGGTGACAGAAGTTGATTTCGGAGCATCATTTTTGAACAGGAGCTTCAACCGTTTTGTGGCATATGAGAAATTCCCTAAGCCCCGGACCTGTCGATTTTGGTCAAAAATGAAAATTTCAAAAGTTCCCCAATTTCTGCTTTAAACTTTAGGTACTATCCCAAAATGTATCACTAAGGTGACAGAAGTGATTTCGGAGCATCATTTTTGAACAGGAGCTTCAACCGTTTTGTGGCATATGAGAAATTCCCTAAGCCCCAGACCTGTCGATTTTGGTCAAAAATGAAAATTTCAAAAGTGCCCCAATTTCTGCTTTAAACTTTAGGTACTATCCCAAAATGTATCACTAAGGTGACAGAAGTTGATTTCGGAGCATCATTTTTTAACAGGAGCTTCAACCGTTTTGTGGCATATGAGAAATTCCCTAAGCCCCGGACCTGTCGATTTTGGTCATAAATGAAAATTTCAAAAGGGCCCCAATTTCTGCTTTAAACTTTAGGTACTATCCCAAAATGTATCACTAAGGTGACAGAAGTTGATTTCGGAGCATCATTTTTGAACAGGAGCTTCAACCGTATTGTGGCATATGAGAAATTCCCTAAGCCCCGGACCTGCCGATTTTGGTCAAAAAATAAAAATTTAAAAGTGCCCCAATTTCTGCTTTAAACTTTAGGTACTATCCCAAAATGTATCACTAAGGTGACAGAAGTTGATTTCGGAGCATCATTTTTGAACAGGTGCTTCAACCGTTTTGTGGCATATGAGAAATTCCCTAAGCCCCGAACCTGTCGATTTTGGTCAAAAATTTAAATTTCAAAAGTGCCCCAATTTCTGCTTTGAACTTTAGGTACTATCCCAAAATGTATCACTGAGATGACAGAAGTTGATTTCGGAGCATCATTTTTGAACAGGTGCTTCAACCGTTTTGTGGCATATGAGAAATTCCCTAAGCCCCAGACCTGTCGATTTTGGTCAAAAATGAAAATTTCAAAAGTGCCCCAATTTCTGCTTTAAACTTTAGGTACTATCCCAAAATGTATCACTAAGGTGACAGAAGTTGATTTCGGAGCATCATTTTTGAACAGAAGCTTCAACCGTATTGTGGCATATGAGAAATTCCCTAAGCCCCGTACCTGTCGATTTTGGTCAAAAATGAAGATTTCAAAAGTGCCCCAATTTCTGCTTTAAACTTTAGGTACTATCCCAAAATGTATCACTAAGGTGACAGAAGTTGATTTCGGAGCATCATTTATGAACAGGAGCTTCAACCGTTTTGTGGCATATGAGAAATTCCCTAAGCCCCGGACCTGTCGATTTTGGTCAAAAATAAAAATTTCAAAAGTGCCCCAATTTCTGCTTTAAACTTTAGGTACTTTCCCAAAATGTATCACTGAGGTGACAGAAGTTGATTTCGGAGCATCATTTTTGAACAGGAGCTTCAACCGTTTTGTGGCATATGAGAAATTCCCTAAGCCCCGGACCTGTCGAATTTGGTCAAAAATGAAAATTTCAAAAGTGCCCCAATTTCTGCTTTAAACTTTAGGTACTAACCCAAAATGTATCACTAAGGTGACAGAAGTTGATTTCGGAGCATCGTTTTTGAACAGGAGCTTCCACCGTTTTGTGGCATATGAGAAATTCCCTAAGCCCCGGACCTGTCGATTTTGGTCAAAAATAAAAATTTCAAAAGTGCCCCAATTTCTGCTTTAAACTTTAGGTACTATCCCAAAATGTATCACTAAGATGACAGAAGTTGATTTCGGAGTATCGTTTTTGAACAGGAGCTTCAACCGTTTTGTGGCATATGAGAAATTCCCTAAGCCCCGGACCTGTCGATTTTGGTCAAAAATGAAAATTTCAAAAGTGCCCCAATTTCTGCTTTAAACTTTAGGTACTAACCCAAAATGTATCACTAAGGTGACAGAAGTTGATTTCGGAGCATCATTTTTGAACAGGAGCTTCAACCGTTTTGTGGCATATGAGAAATTCCCTAAGCCCCGGACCTGTCGATTTTGGTCAAAAATGAAAATTTCAAAAGTGCCCCAATTTCTGCTTTAAACTTTAGGTACTATCCCAAAATGTATCACTAAGATGACAGAAGTTGATTTCGGAGCATCATTTTTGAACAGGAGCTTCAACCGTTTTGTGGCATATGAGAAATTCCCTAAGCCCCGGACATGTCGATTTTGGTCAAAAATGTAAATTTCAAAAGTGCCCTAATTTCTGCTTTAAACTTTAGGTACTATCCCAAAATGTATCACTAAGGTGACAGAAGTTGATTTCAGAGCATCATTTTTGAACAGGAGCTTCAACCGTTTTGTGGCATATGAGAAATTCCCTAAGCCCCGGACCTGTCGAATTTGTTCAAAAATGAAAATTTCAAAAGTTCCCCAATTTCTGCTTTAAACTTTAAGTACTATCCCAAAATGTATCACTGAGGTGACAGAAGTTGATTTCGGAGCATCGTTTTTGAACAGGAGCTTCCACCGTTTTGTGGCATATGAGAAATTCCCTAAGCCCCGGACCTGTCGATTTTGGTCAAAAATAAAAATTTCAAAAGTGCCCCAATTTCTGCTTTAAACTTTAGGTACTATCCCAAAATGTATCACTAAGATGACAGAAGTTGATTTCGGAGTATCGTTTTTGAACAGGAGCTTCAACCGTTTTGTGGCATATGAGAAATTCCCTAAGCCTCGGACCTGTCAATTTTGGTCAAAAATGAAAATTTCAAAAGTGCCCCAATTTCTGCTTTAAACTTTAAGTACTATCCCAAAATGTATCACTAAGGTGACAGAAGTTGATTTCGGAGCATCTTTTTTGAACAGGAGCTTCAACCGTTTTGTGGCATATGAGAAATTCCCTAAGCCCCGAACCTGTCGATTTTGGTCAAAAAATAAAAATTTCAGAAGTGCCCCAATTTCTGCTTTAAACTTTAGGTACTATCCCAAAATGTATCACTAAGGTGACAGAAGTTGATTTCGGAGCATCATTTTTGAACAGGAGCTTCAACCGTTTTGTGGTATATGAGAAATTCCCTAAGCCCCGGACCTGTCGATTTTGGTCAAAAATGAAAATTTCAAAAGTGCCCCAATTTCTGCTTTAAACTTTAGGTACTAACCCAAAATGTATCACTAAGGTGACAGAAGTTGATTTCGGAGCATCATTTTTTAACAGGAGCTTCAACCGTATTGTGGCATATGAGAAATTCCCTAAGCCCCGGACCTGTCGATTTTGGTCAAAAATGAAAATTTCAAAAGTGCCCCAATTTCTGCTTTAAACTTTAAATACTATCCCAAAATGTATCACTAAGGTGACAGAAGTTGATTTCGGAGCATCATTTTTGAACAGGAGCTTCAACCGTTTTGTGGCATATGAGAAATTCCCTAAGCCCCGGACCTGTCGATTTTGGTCAAAAATGAAAATTTCAAAAGTGCCCCAATTTCTGCTTTAAACTTTAGGTACTATCCCAAAATGTATCACTAAGGTGACAGAAGTTGATTTCGGAGCATCATTTTTGAACAGGAGCTTCAACCGTTTTGTGGCATATGAGAAATTCCCTAAGCCCCAGACCTGTCGATTTTGGTCAAAAATGAAAATTTCAAAAGTGCCCCAATTTCTGCTTTAAACTTTAGGTACTATCCCAAAATGTATCACTAAGGTGACAGAAGTTGATTTCGGAGCATCATTTTTGAACAGAAGCTTCAACCGTATTGTGGCATATGAGAAATTCCCTAAGCCCCGTACCTGTCGATTTTGGTCAAAAATGAAGATTTCAAAAGTGCCCCAATTTCTGCTTTAAACTTTAGGTACTATCCCAAAATGTATCACTAAGGTGACAGAAGTTGATTTCGGAGCATCATTTATGAACAGGAGCTTCAACCGTTTTGTGGCATATGAGAAATTCCCTAAGCCCCGGACCTGTCGATTTTGGTCAAAAATAAAAATTTCAAAAGTGCCCCAATTTCTGCTTTAAACTTTAGGTACTTTCCCAAAATGTATCACTAAGGTGACAGAAGTTGATTTCGGAGCATCATTTTTGAACAGGAGCTTCAACCGTATTGTGGCATATGAGAAATTCCCTAAGCCTCGGACCTGTCGATTTAGGTCAAAAATGAAAATTTCAAAAGTGCCCCAATTTCTGCTTTAAACTTTAAGTACTATCCCAAAATGTATCACTAAGGTGACAGAAGTTGATTTCGGAGCATCATTTTTGAACAGGAGCTTCAACCGTTTTGTGGCATATGAGAAATTCCCTAAGCCCCAGACCTGTCGATTTTGGTCAAAAATGTAAATTTCAAAAGTGCCCCAATTTCTGCTTTAAACTTTAGGTACTATCCCAAAATGTATCACTAAGGTGACAGAAGTTGATTTCGGAGCATCATTTTTGAACAGGAGCTTCAACCGTTTTGTGGCATATGAGAAATTCCCTAAGCCCCGGACCTGTCGATTTTGGTCAAAAATGAAAATTTCAAAAGTGCCCCAATTTCTGCTTTAAACTTTAGGTACTATCCCAAAATGTATCACTAAGATGACAGAAGTTGATTTCGGAGCATCATTTTTGAACAGGAGCTTCAACCGTTTTGTGGCATATGAGAGATTCCCTAAGCCCCGGACCTGTCGATTTTGTTCAAAAATGAAAATTTCAAAAGTGCCCCAATTTCTGCTTTAAACTTTAGGTACTATCCCAAAATGTATCACTAAGATGACAGAAGTTGATTTCGGAGCATCATTTTTGAACAGGAGCTTCAACCGTTTTGTGGCATATGAGAAATTCCCTAAGCCCCGGACCTGTCGATTTTGGTCAAAAATGAAAATTTCAAAAGTGCCCCAATTTCTGCTTTAAACTTTAGGTACTATCCCAAAATGTATCACTAAGATGACAGAAGTTGATTTCGGAGCATCATTTTTGAACAGGAGCTTCAACCGTTTTGTGGCATATGAGAGATTCCCTAAGCCCCGGACCTGTCGATTTTGTTCAAAAATGAAAATTTCAAAAGTGCCCCAATTTCTGCTTTAAACTTTAGGTACTATCCCAAAGTGTATCACTAAGGTGACAGAAGTTGATTTCGGAGCATCATTTTTGAACAGGAGCTTCAACCGTATTGTGGCATATGAGAAATTCCTTAAGTCCCGGACCTGTCGATTTTGGTCAAAAATGAAAATTTCAAAAGTGCCCCAATTTCTGCTTTAAACTTTAAATACTATCCCAAAATGTATCACTAAGGTGACAGAAGTTGATTTCGGAGCATCATTTTTGAACAGGAGCTTCAACCGTTTTGTGGCATATGAGAAATTCCCTAAGCCCCGGACCTGTCGATTTTGGTCAAAAATGAAAATTTCAAAAGTGCCCCAATTTCTGCTTTAAACTTTAGGTACTATCCCAAAATGTATCACTAAGGTGACAGAAGTTGATTTCGGAGCATCATTTTTGAACAGGAGCTTCAACCGTTTTGTGGCATATGAGAAATTCCCTAAGCCCCAGACCTGTCGATTTTGGTCAAAAATGAAAATTTCAAAAGTGCCCCAATTTCTGCTTTAAACTTTAGGTACTATCCCAAAATGTATCACTAAGGTGACAGAAGTTGATTTCGGAGCATCATTTTTGAACAAGAGCTTCAACCGTTTTGTGGCATATGAGAAATTCCCTAAGCCCCGAACCTGTCAATTTTGGTCAAAAATAAAAATTTCAAAAGTGCCCCAATTTCTGCTTCAAACTTTAGGTACTATCCCAAAATGTATCACTAAGGTGACAGAAGTTGATTTCGGAGCATCGTTTTTGAACAGGAGCTTCCACCGTTTTGTGGCATATGAGAAATTCCCTAAGCCCCGGACCTGTCGATTTTGGTCAAAAATAAAAATTTCAAAAGTGCCCCAATTTCTGCTTTAAACTTTAGGTACTATCCCAAAATGTATCACTAAGATGACAGAAGTTGATTTCGGAGTATCGTTTTTGAACAGGAGCTTCAACCGTTTTGTGGCATATGAGAAATTCCCTAAGCCTCGGACCTGTCAATTTTGGTCATAAATGAAAATTTCAAAAGGGCCCCAATTTCTGCTTTAAACTTTAGGTACTATCCCAAAATGTATCACTAAGGTGACAGAAGTTGATTTCGGAGCATCATTTTTGAACAGGAGCTTCAACCGTATTGTGGCATATGAGAAATTCCCTAAGCCCCGGACCTGTCGATTTTGGTCAAAAATTTAAATTTCAAAAGTGCCCCAATTTCTGCTTTAAACTTTAGGTACTATCCCAAAATGTATTACTAAGGTGACAGAAAATGATTTCGGAGCATCATTTTTGAACAGGAGCTTCAACCGTTTTGTGGCATATGAAAAATTCCCTAAGCCCAGGACCTGTCGATTTTGGTCAAAAATGAAAATTTCAAAAGTGCCCCAATTTCTGCTTTAAACTTTAGGTACTATCCCAAAATGTATCACTAAGGTGACAGAAGTTGATTTCGGAGCATCATTTTTTAACAGGAGCTTCAACCGTTTTGTGGCATATAAGAAATTCCCTAAGCCCCGGACCTGTCGATTTTGGTCATAAATGAAAATTTCAAAAGGGCCCCAATTTCTGCTTTAAACTTTAGGTACTATCCCAAAATGTATCACTAAGGTGACAGAAGTTGATTTTGGAGCATCATTTTTGAACAGGAGCTTCAACCGTATTGTGGCATATGAGAAATTCCCTAAGCCCCGGACCTGCCGATTTTGTTCAAAAATAAAAATTTAAAAAGTGCCCCAATTTCTGCTTTAAACTTTAGGTACTATCCCAAAATGTATCACTAAGGTGACAGAAGTTGATTTCGGAGCATCATTTTTGAACAGGTGCTTCAACCGTTTTGTGGCATATGAGAAATTCCCTAAGCCCCGAACCTGTCGATTTTGGTCAAAAATTTAAATTTCAAAAGTGCCCCAATTTCTGCTTTGAACTTTAGGTACTATCCCAAAATGTATCACTGAGGTGACAGAAGTTAATTTCGGAGCATCATTTTTGAACAGGTGCTTCAACCGTTTTGTGGCATATGAGAAATTCCCTAAGCCCCGAACCTGTCGATTTTGGTCAAAAATGTAAATTTCAAAAGTGCCCCAATTTCTGCTTTAAACTTTAGGTACTATCCCAAAATGTATTACTAAGGTGACAGAAAATGATTTCGGAGCATCATTTTTGAACAGGAGCTTCAACCGTTTTGTGGCATATGAAAAATTCCCTAAGCCCAGGACCTGTCGATTTTGGTCAAAAATGAAAATTTCAAAAGTGCCCCAATTTCTGCTTTAAACTTTAGGTACTATCCCAAAATGTATCACTAAGGTGACAGAAGTTGATTTCGGAGCATCATTTTTGAACAGGAGCTTCAACCGTTTTGTGGCATATGAGAAATTCCCTAAGCCCCGGACCTGTCGATTTTGGTCAAAAATGAAAATTTCAAAAGTTCCCCAATTTCTGCTTTAAACTTTAGGTACTATCCCAAAATGTATCACTAAGGTGACAGAAGTGATTTCGGAGCATCATTTTTGAACAGGAGCTTCAACCGTTTTGTGGCATATGAGAAATTCCCTAAGCCCCAGACCTGTCGATTTTGGTCAAAAATGAAAATTTCAAAAGTGCCCCAATTTCTGCTTTAAACTTTAGGTACTATCCCAAAATGTATCACTAAGGTGACAGAAGTTGATTTCGGAGCATCATTTTTTAACAGGAGCTTCAACCGTTTTGTGGCATATGAGAAATTCCCTAAGCCCCGGACCTGTCGATTTTGGTCATAAATGAAAATTTCAAAAGGGCCCCAATTTCTGCTTTAAACTTTAGGTACTATCCCAAAATGTATCACTAAGGTGACAGAAGTTGATTTCGGAGCATCATTTTTGAACAGGAGCTTCAACCGTTTTGTGGCATATGAGAAATTCCCTAAGCCATGGACCTGTCGATTTTGGTCAAAAATGAAAATGTCAAAAGTTCCCCAATTTCTGCTTTAAACTTTAGGTACTATCCCAAAATGTATCACTAAGGTGACAGAAGTTGATTTCGGAGCATCATTTTTGAACAGGAGCTTCAACCGTATTGTGGCATATGAGAAATTCCCTAAGCCCCGGACCTGCCGATTTTGGTCAAAAATAAAAATTTAAAAAGTGCCCCAATTTCTGCTTTAAACTTTAGGTACTATCCCAAAATGTATCACTAAGGTGACAGAAGTTGATTTCTGAGCATCATTTTTGAACAGGTGCTTCAACCGTTTTGTGGCATATGAGAAATTCCCTAAGCCCCGAACCTGTCGATTTTGGTCAAAAATTTAAATTTCAAAAGTGCCCCAATTTCTGCTTTAAACTTTAGGTACTATCCCAAAATGTATCACTAAGGTGACAGAAGTTGATTTCGGAGCATCATTTTTGAACAGGAGCTTCAACCGTTTTGTGGCATATGAGAAATTCCCTAAGCCCCGGACCTGTCGATTTTGGTCAAAAATGAAAATTTCAAAAGTTCCCCAATTTCTGCTTTAAACTTTAGGTACTATCCCAAAATGTATCACTAAGGTGACAGAAGTGATTTCGGAGCATCATTTTTGAACAGGAGCTTCAACCGTTTTGTGGCATATGAGAAATTCCCTAAGCCCCAGACCTGTCGATTTTGGTCAAAAATGAAAATTTCAAAAGTGCCCCAATTTCTGCTTTAAACTTTAGGTACTATCCCAAAATGTATCACTAAGGTGACAGAAGTTGATTTCGGAGCATCATTTTTTAACAGGAGCTTCAACCGTTTTGTGGCATATAAGAAATTCCCTAAGCCCCGGACCTGTCGATTTTGGTCATAAATGAAAATTTCAAAAGGGCCCCAATTTCTGCTTTAAACTTTAGGTACTATCCCAAAATGTATCACTAAGGTGACAGAAGTTGATTTTGGAGCATCATTTTTGAACAGGAGCTTCAACCGTATTGTGGCATATGAGAAATTCCCTAAGCCCCGGACCTGCCGATTTTGGTCAAAAATAAAAATTTAAAAAGTGCCCCAATTTCTGCTTTAAACTTTAGGTACTATCCCAAAATGTATCACTAAGGTGACAGAAGTCGATTTCGGAGCATCATTTTTGAACAGGTGCTTCAACCGTTTTGTGGCATATGAGAAATTCCCTAAGCCCCGAACCTGTCGATTTTGGTCAAAAATTTAAATTTCAAAAGTGCCCCAATTTCTGCTTTGAACTTTAGGTACTATCCCAAAATGTATCACTGAGGTGACAGAAGTTGATTTCGGAGCATCATTTTTGAACAGGTGCTTCAACCGTTTTGTGGCATATGAGAAATTCCCTAAGCCCCGAACCTGTCGATTTTGGTCAAAAATGTAAATTTCAAAAGTGCCCCAATTTCTGCTTTAAACTTTAGGTACTATCCCAAAATGTATTACTAAGGTGACAGAAAATGATTTCGGAGCATCATTTTTAAACAGGAGCTTCAACCGTTTTGTGGCATATGAAAAATTCCCTAAGCCCAGGACCTGTCGATTTTGGTCAAAAATGTAAATTTCAAAAGTGCCCCAATTTCTGCTTTAAACTTTAGGTACTATCCCAAAATGTATCACTAAGGTGACAGAAGTTGATTTCGGAGCATCATTTTTGAACAGGAGCTTCAACCGTTTTGTGGCATATGAGAAATTCCCTAAGCACCGTACCTGTCGATTTTGGTCAAAAATAAAAATTTCAAAAGTGCCCCAATTTCTGCTTTAAACTTTAGGTACTATCCCAAAATGTATCACTAAGGTGACAGAAGTTGATTTCGGAGCATCATTTTTGAACATGAGCTTCAACCGTATTGTGGCATATGAGAAATTCCCTAAGCCCCGGACCTGTCGATTTTGGTCAAAAATGAAAATTTCAAAAGTGCCCCAATTTCTGCTTTAAACTTTAGGTACTATCCCAAAATGTATCACTAAGGTGACAGAAGTTGATTTCGGAGCATCATTTTTGAACAGGAGCTTCAACCGTTTTGTGGCATATGAGAAATTCCCTAAGCCCCGGACCTGTCGATTTTGGTCAAAAATGAAAATTTCAAAAGTTCCCCAATTTCTGCTTTAAACTTTAGGTACTATCCCAAAATGTATCACTAAGGTGACAGAAGTGATTTCGGAGCATCATTTTTGAACAGGAGCTTCAACCGTTTTGTGGCATATGAGAAATTCCCTAAGCCCCAGACCTGTCGATTTTGGTCAAAAATGAAAATGTCAAAAGTGCCCCAATTTCTGCTTTAAACTTTAGGTACTATCCCAAAATGTATCACTAAGGTGACAGAAGTTGATTTCGGAACATCATTTTTTAACAGGAGCTTCAACCGTTTTGTGGCATATGAGAAATTCCCTAAGCCCCGGACCTGTCGATTTTGGTCATAAATGAAAATTTCAAAAGGGCCCCAATTTCTGCTTTAAACTTTAGGTACTATCCCAAAATGTATCACTGAGGTGACAGAAGTTGATTTCGGAGCATCATTTTTGAACAGGAGCTTCAACCGTTTTGTGGCACATGAGAAATTCCCTAAACCCCGGACCTGTCGATTTTGGTCAAAAATGAAAATGTCAAAAGTGCCCCAATTTCAGCTTTAAACTTTAGGTACTATCCCAAAATGTATCACTAAGGTGACAGAAGTTGATTTCGGAGCATCATTTTTGAACAAGAGCTTCAACCGTTTTGTGGCATATGAGAAATTCCCTAAGCCATGGACCTGTCGATTTTGGTCAAAAATTAAAATTTTAAAAGTTCCCCAATTTCTGCTTTAAACTTTAGGTACTATCCCAAAATGTATCACTAAGGTGACAGAAGTTGATTTCGGAGCATCATTTTTGAACAGGAGCTTCAACCGTATTGTGGCATATGAGAAATTCCCTAAGCCCCGGACCTGTCGATTTTGGTCAAAAATAAAAATTTAAAAAGTGCCCCAATTTCTGCTTTAAACTTTAGGTACTATCCCAAAATGTATCACTAAGGTGATAGAAGTTGATTTCGGAGCATCATTTTTGAACAGGTGCTTCAACCGTTTTGTGGCATATGAGAAATTCCCTAAGCCCCGAACCTGTCGATTTTGGTCAAAAATTTAATTTTCAAAAGTGCCCCAATTTCTGCTTTGAACTTTAGATACTATCCCAAAATGTATCACTGAGGTGACAGAAGTTAATTTCGGAGCATCATTTTTGAACAGGTGCTTCAACCGTTTTGTGGCATATGAGAAATTCCCTAAGCCCCGAACCTGACGATTTTGGTCAAAAATGTAAATTTCAAAAGTGCCCCAATTTCTGCTTTAAACTTTAGGTACTATCCCAAAATGTATTACTAAGGTGACAGAAAATGATTTCGGAGCATCATTTTTGAACAGGAGCTTCAACCGTTTTGTGGCATATGAAAAATTCCCTAAGCCCAGGACCTGTCGATTTTGGTCAAAAATGAAAATTTCAAAAGTGCCCCAATTTCTGCTTTAAACTTTAGGTACTATCCCAAAATGTATCACTAAGGTGACAGAAGTTGATTTCGGAGCATCATTTTTGAACAGGAGCTTCAACCGTTTTGTGGCATATGAGAAATTCCCTAAGCCCCGGACCTGTCAATTTTGGTCAAAAATGAAAATTTCAAAAGTTCCCCAATTTCTGCTTTAAACTTTAGGTACTATCCCAAAATGTATCACTAAGGTGACAGAAGTTGATTTCGGAGCATCATTTTTTAACAGGAGCTTCAACCGTTTTGTGGCATATGAGAAATTCCCTAAGCCCCGGACCTGTCGATTTTGGTCATAAATGAAAATTTCAAAAGGGCCCCAATTTCTGCTTTAAACTTTAGGTACTATCCCAAAATGTATCACTAAGGTGACATAAGTTGATTTCGGAGCATCATTTTTGAACAGGAGCTTCAACCGTTTTGTGGCATATGAGAAATTCCCTAAGCCCCGGACCTGCCGATTTTGGTCAAAAATAAAAATTTAAAAAGTGCCCCAATTTCTGCTTTAAACTTTAGGTACTATCCCAAAATGTATCACTAATGTGACAGAAGTTGATTTCGGAGCATCATTTTTGAATAGGTGCTTCAACCGTTTTGTGGCATATGAGAAATTCCCTAAGCCCCGAACCTGTCGATTTTGGTCAAAAATTTAAATTTCAAAAGTGCCCCAATTTCTGCTTTAAACTTTAGGTACTATCCCAAAATGTATTACTAAGGTGACAGAAAATGATTTCGGAGCATCATTTTTGAACAGGAGCTTCAACCGTTTTGTGGCATATGAAAAATTCCCTAAGCCCAGGACCTGTCGATTTTGGTCAAAAATGAAAATTTCAAAAGTACCCCAATTTCTGCTTTAAACTTTAGGTACTATCCCAAAATGTATCACTAAGGTGACAGAAGTTGATTTCGGAGCATCATTTTTGAACAGGAGCTTCAACCGTTTTGTGGCATATGAGAAATTCCCTAAGCCCCGGACCTGTCGATTTTGGTCAAAAATGAAAATTTCAAAAGTTCCCCAATTTCTGCTTTAAACTTTAGGTACTATCCCAAAATGTATCACTAAGGTGACAGAAGTGATTTCGGAGCATCATTTTTGAACAGGAGCTTCAACCGTTTTGTGGCATATGAGAAATTCCCTAAGCCCCAGACCTGTCGATTTTGGTCAAAAATGAAAATTTCAAAAGTGCCCCAATTTCTGCTTTAAACTTTAGGTACTATCCCAAAATGTATCACTAAGGTGACAGAAGTTGATTTCGGAGCATCATTTTTTAACAGGAGCTTCAACCGTTTTGTGGCATATGAGAAATTCCCTAAGCCCCGGACCTGTCGATTTTGGTCATAAATGAAAATTTCAAAAGGGCCCCAATTTCTGCTTTAAACTTTAGGTACTATCCCAAAATGTATCACTAAGGTGACAGAAGTTGATTTCGGAGCATCATTTTTGAACAGGAGCTTCAACCGTATTGTGGCATATGAGAAATTCCCTAAGCCCCGGACCTGCCGATTTTGGTCAAAAATAAAAATTTAAAAAGTGCCCCAATTTCTGCTTTAAACTTTAGGTACTATCCCAAAATGTATCACTAAGGTGACAGAAGTTGATTTCGGAGCATCATTTTTGAACAGGTGCTTCAACCGTTTTGTGGCATATGAGAAATTCCCTAAGCCCCGAACCTGTCGATTTTGGTCAAAAATTTAAATTTCAAAAGTGCCCCAATTTCTGCTTTGAACTTTAGGTACTATCCCAAAATGTATCACTGAGATGACAGAAGTTGATTTCGGAGCATCATTTTTGAACAGGTGCTTCAACCGTTTTGTGGCATATGAGAAATTCCCTAAGCCCCGAACCTGTCGATTTTGGTCAAAAATGTAAATTTCAAAAGTGCCCCAATTTCTGCTTTAAACTTTAGGTACTATCCCAAAATGTATTACTAAGGTGACAGAAAATGATTTCGGAGCATCATTTTTGAACAGGAGCTTCAACCGTTTTGTGGCATATGAAAAATTCCCTAAGCCCAGGACCTGTCGATTTTGGTCAAAAATGAAAATTTCAAAAGTTCCCCAATTTCTGCTTTAAACTTTAGGTACTATCCCAAAATGTATCACTAAGGTGACAGAAGTTGATTTCGGAGCATCATTTTTGAACAGGAGCTTCAACCGTTTTGTGGCATATGAGAAATTCCCTAAGCCCCGGACCTGTCGATTTTGGTCAAAAATGAAAATTTCAAAAGTTCCCCAATTTCTGCTTTAAACTTTAGGTACTATCCCAAAATGTATCACTAAGGTGACAGAAGTGATTTCGGAGCATCATTTTTGAACAGGAGCTTCAACCGTTTTGTGGCATATGAGAAATTCCCTAAGCCCCAGACCTGTCGATTTTGGTCAAAAATGAAAATTTCAAAAGTGCCCCAATTTCTGCTTTAAACTTTAGGTACTATCCCAAAATGTATCACTAAGGTGACAGAAGTTGATTTCGGAGCATCATTTTTTAACAGGAGCTTCAACCGTTTTGTGGCATATGAGAAATTCCCTAAGCCCCGGACCTGTCGATTTTGGTCATAAATGAAAATTTCAAAAGGGCCCCAATTTCTGCTTTAAACTTTAGGTACTATCCCAAAATGTATCACTAAGGTGACAGAAGTTGAATTCGGAGCATCATTTTTGAACAGGAGCTTCAACCGTTTTGTGGCATATGAAAAATTCCCTAAGCCCAGGACCTGTCGATTTTGGTCAAAAATGAAAATTTCAAAAGTGCCCCAATTTCTGCTTTAAACTTTAGGTACTATCCCAAAATGTATCACTAAGGTGACAGAAGTTGATTTCGGAGCATCATTTTTGAACAGGAGCTTCAACCGTTTTGTGGCATATGAGAAATTCCCTAAGCCCCGTACCTGTCGATTTTGGTCAAAAATAAAAATTTCAAATGTGCCCCAATTTCTGCTTTAAACTTTAGGTACTATCCCAAAATGTATCACTAAGGTGACAGAAGTTGATTTCGGAGCATCATTTTTGAACAGGAGCTTCAACCGTTTTGTGGCATATGAAAAATTCCCTAAGCCCAGGACCTGTCAATTTTGGTCAAAAATGAAAATTTCAAAAGTGCCCCAATTTCTGCTTTAAACTTTAGGTACTATCCCAAAATGTATCACTAAGGTGACAGAAGTTGATTTCGGAGCATCATTTTTGAACAGGAGCTACAACCGTTTTGTGGCATATGAGAAATTCCCTAAGCCCCGGACCTGTCGATTTTGGTCAAAAATGAAAATTTCAAAAGTTCCCCAATTTCTGCTTTAAACTTTAGGTACTATCCCAAAATGTGTCACTAAGGTGACAGAAGTGATTTCGGAGCATCATTTTTGAACAGGAGCTTCAACCGTTTTGTGGCATATGAGAAATTCCCTAAGCCCCAGACCTGTCGATTTTGGTCAAAAATGAAAATTTCAAAAGTGCCCCAATTTCTGCTTTAAACTTTAGGTACTATCCCAAAATGTATCACTAAGGTGACAGAAGTTGATTTCGGAGCATCATTTTTTAACAGGAGCTTCAACCGTTTTGTGGCATATGAGAAATTCCCTAAGCCCCGGACCTGTCGATTTTGGTCATAAATGAAAATTTCAAAAGGGCCCCAATTTCTGCTTTAAACTTTAGGTACTATCCCAAAATGTATCACTAAGGTGACAGAAGTTGAATTCGGAGCATCATTTTTGAACAGGAGCTTCAACCGTTTTGAGGCATATGAGAAATTCCCTAAGCCCCGGACCTGTCGATTTTGGTCATAAATGAAAATTTCAAATGGGCCCCAATTTCTGCTTTAAACTTTAGGTACTATCCCAAAATGTATCACTAAGGTGACAGAAGTTGATTTCGGAGCATCATTTTTGAACAGGAGCTTCAACCGTTTTGTGGCATATGAGAAATTCCCTAAGCCCCGGACCTGCCGATTTTGGTCAAAAATAAAAATTTAAAAAGTGCCCCAATTTCTGCTTTAAACTTTAGGTACTATCCCAAAATGTATCACTAAGGTGACAGAAGTTGATTTCGGAGCATCATTTTTGAATAGGTGCTTCAACCGTTTTGTGGCATATGAGAAATTCCCTAAGCCCCGAACCTGTCGATTTTGGTCAAAAATTTAAATTTCAAAAGTGCCCCAATTTCTGCTTTAAACTTTAGGTACTATCCCAAAATGTATTACTAAGGTGACAGAAAATGATTTCGGAGCATCATTTTTGAACAGGAGCTTCAACCGTTTTGTGGCATATGAAAAATTCCCTAAGCCCAGGACCTGTCGATTTTGGTCAAAAATGAAAATTTCAAAAGTGCCCCAATTTCTGCTTTAAACTTTAGGTACTATCCCAAAATGTATCACTAAGGTGACAGAAGTTGATTTCGGAGCATCATTTTTGAACAGGAGCTTCAACCGTTTTGTGGCATATGAGAAATTCCCTAAGCCCCGGACCTGTCGATTTTGGTCAAAAATGAAAATTTCAAAAGTTCCCCAATTTCTGCTTTAAACTTTAGGTACTATCCCAAAATGTATCACTAAGGTGACAGAAGTGATTTCGGAGCATCATTTTTGAACAGGAGCTTCAACCGTTTTGTGGCATATGAGAAATTCCCTAAGCCCCAGACCTGTCGATTTTGGTCAAAAATGAAAATTTCAAAAGTGCCCCAATTTCTGCTTTAAACTTTAGGTACTATCCCAAAATGTATCACTAAGGTGACAGAAGTTGATTTCGGAGCATCATTTTTTAACAGGAGCTTCAACCGTTTTGTGGCATATGAGAAATTCCCTAAGCCCCGGACCTGTCGATTTTGGTCATAAATGAAAATTTCAAAAGTGCCCCAATTTCTGCTTTGAACTTTAGGTACTATCCCAAAATGTATCACTGAGATGACAGAAGTTGATTTCGGAGCATCATTTTTGAACAGGTGCTTCAACCGTTTTGTGGCATATGAGAAATTCCCTAAGCCCCGAACCTGTCGATTTTGGTCAAAAATGTAAATTTCAAAAGTGCCCCAATTTCTGCTTTAAACTTTAGGTACTATCCCAAAATGTATTACTAAGGTGACAGAAAATGATTTCGGAGCATCATTTTTGAACAGGAGCTTCAACCGTTTTGTGGCATATGAAAAATTCCCTAAGCCCAGGACCTGTCGATTTTGGTCAAAAATGAAAATTTCAAAAGTGCCCCAATTTCTGCTTTAAACTTTAGGTACTATCCCAAAATGTATCACTAAGGTGACAGAAGTTGATTTCGGAGCATCATTTTTGAACAGGAGCTTCAACCGTTTTGTGGCATATGAGAAATTCCCTAAGCCCCGTACCTGTCGATTTTGGTCAAAAATAAAAATTTCAAATGTGCCCCAATTTCTGCTTTAAACTTTAGGTACTATCCCAAAATGTATCACTAAGGTGACAGAAGTTGATTTCGGAGCATCATTTTTGAACAGGAGCTTCAACCGTTTTGTGGCATATGAAAAATTCCCTAAGCCCAGGACCTGTCAATTTTGGTCAAAAATGAAAATTTCAAAAGTGCCCCAATTTCTGCTTTAAACTTTAGGTACTATCCCAAAATGTATCACTAAGGTGACAGAAGTTGATTTCGGAGCATCATTTTTGAACAGGAGCTTCAACCGTTTTGTGGCATATGAGAAATTCCCTAAGCCCCGGACCTGTCGATTTTGGTCAAAAATGAAAATTTCAAAAGTTCCCCAATTTCTGCTTTAAACTTTAGGTACTATCCCAAAATGTATCACTAAGGTGACAGAAGTGATTTCAGAGCATCATTTTTGAACAGGAGCTTCAACCGTTTTGTGGCATATGAGAAATTCCCTAAGCCCCAGACCTGTCGATTTTGGTCAAAAATGAAAATTTCAAAAGTGCCCCAATTTCTGCTTTAAACTTTAGGTACTATCCCAAAATGTATCACTAAGATGACAGAAGTTGATTTCGGAGCATCATTTTTTAACAGGAGCTTCAACCGTTTTGTGGCATATGAGAAATTCCCTAAGCCCCGGACCTGTCGATTTTGGTCATAAATGAAAATTTCAAAAGGGCCCCAATTTCTGCTTTAAACTTTAGGTACTATCCCAAAATGTATCACTAAGGTGACAGAAGTTGAATTCGGAGCATCATTTTTGAACAGGAGCTTCAACCGTTTTGAGGCATATGAGAAATTCCCTAAGCCCCGGACCTGTCGATTTTGGTCATAAATGAAAATTTCAAATGGGCCCCAATTTCTGCTTTAAACTTTAGGTACTATCCCAAAATGTATCACTAAGGTGACAGAAGTTGATTTCGGAGCATCATTTTTGAACAGGAGCTTCAACCGTTTTGTGGCACATGAGAAATTCCCTAAGCCCCGGACCTGTCGATTTTGGTCATAAATGAAAATTTCAAATGGGCCCCAATTTCTGCTTTAAACTTTAGGTACTATCCCAAAATGTATCACTAAGGTGACAGAAGTTGATTTCGGAGCATCATTTTTGAACAGGAGCTTCAACCGTTTTGTGGCATATGAGAAATTCCCTAAGCCCCGTACCTGTCGATTTTGGTCAAAAATAAAAATTTCAAATGTGCCCCAATTTCTGCTTTAAACTTTAGGTACTATCCCAAAATGTATCACTAAGGTGACAGAAGTTGATTTCGGAGCATCATTTTTGAACAGGAGCTTCAACCGTTTTGTGGCATATGAAAAATTCCCTAAGCCCAGGACCTGTCAATTTTGGTCAAAAATGAAAATTTCAAAAGTGCCCCAATTTCTGCTTTAAACTTTAGGTACTATCCCAAAATGTATCACTAAGGTGACAGAAGTTGATTTCAGAGCATCATTTTTGAACAGGAGCTTCAACCGTTTTGTGGCATATGAGAAATTCCCTAAGCCCCGGACCTGTCGATTTTGGTCAAAAATGAAAATTTCAAAAGTTCCCCAATTTCTGCTTTAAACTTTAGGTACTATCCCAAAATGTATCACTAAGGTGACAGAAGTGATTTCGGAGCATCATTTTTGAACAGGAGCTTCAACCGTTTTGTGGCATATGAGAAATTCCCTAAGCCCCAGACCTGTCGATTTTGGTCAAAAATGAAAATTTCAAAAGTGCCCCAATTTCTGCTTTAAACTTTAGGTACTATCCCAAAATGTATCACTAAGGTGACAGAAGTTGATTTCGGAGCATCATTTTTTAACAGGAGCTTCAACCGTTTTGTGGCATATGAGAAATTCCCTAAGCCCCGGACCTGTCGATTTTGGTCATAAATGAAAATTTCAAAAGTGCCCCAATTTCTGCTTTGAACTTTAGGTACTATCCCAAAATGTATCACTGAGATGACAGAAGTTGATTTCGGAGCATCATTTTTGAACAGGTGCTTCAACCGTTTTGTGGCATATGAGAAATTCCCTAAGCCCCGAACCTGTCGATTTTGGTCAAAAATGTAAATTTCAAAAGTGCCCCAATTTCTGCTTTAAACTTTAGGTACTATCCCAAAATGTATTACTAAGGTGACAGAAAATGATTTCGGAGCATCATTTTTGAACAGGAGCTTCAACCGTTTTGTGGCATATGAAAAATTCCCTAAGCCCAGGACCTGTCGATTTTGGTCAAAAATGAAAATTTCAAAAGTGCCCCAATTTCTGCTTTAAACTTTAGGTACTATCCCAAAATGTATCACTAAGGTGACAGAAGTTGATTTCGGAGCATCATTTTTGAACAGGAGCTTCAACCGTTTTGTGGCATATGAAAAATTCCCTAAGCCCAGGACCTGTCGATTTTGGTCAAAAATGAAAATTTCAAAAGTGCCCCAATTTCTGCTTTAAACTTTAGGTACTATCCCAAAATGTATCACTAAGGTGACAGAAGTTGATTTCGGAGCATCATTTTTGAACAGGAGCTTCAACCGTTTTGTGGCATATGAGAAATTCCCTAAGCCCCGTACCTGTCGATTTTGGTCAAAAATAAAAATTTCAAATGTGCCCCAATTTCTGCTTTAAACTTTAGGTACTATCCCAAAATGTATCACTAAGGTGACAGAAGTTGATTTCGGAGCATCATTTTTGAACAGGAGCTTCAACCGTTTTGTGGCATATGAAAAATTCCCTAAGCCCAGGACCTGTCAATTTTGGTCAAAAATGAAAATTTCAAAAGTGCCCCAATTTCTGCTTTAAACTTTAGGTACTATCCCAAAATGTATCACTAAGGTGACAGAAGTTGATTTCGGAGCATCATTTTTGAACAGGAGCTTCAACCGTTTTGTGGCATATGAGAAATTCCCTAAGCCCCGGACCTGTCGATTTTGGTCAAAAATGAAAATTTCAAAAGTTCCCCAATTTCTGCTTTAAACTTTAGGTACTATCCCAAAATGTATCACTAAGGTGACAGAAGTGATTTCAGAGCATCATTTTTGAACAGGAGCTTCAACCGTTTTGTGGCATATGAGAAATTCCCTAAGCCCCAGACCTGTCGATTTTGGTCAAAAATGAAAATGTCAAAAGTGCCCCAATTTCTGCTTTAAACTTTAGGTACTATCCCAAAATGTATCACTAAGATGACAGAAGTTGATTTCGGAGCATCATTTTTTAACAGGAGCTTCAACCGTTTTGTGGCATATGAGAAATTCCCTAAGCCCCGGACCTGTCGATTTTGGTCATAAATGAAAATTTCAAAAGGGCCCCAATTTCTGCTTTAAACTTTAGGTACTATCCCAAAATGTATCACTAAGGTGACAGAAGTTGAATTCGGAGCATCATTTTTGAACAGGAGCTTCAACCGTTTTGAGGCATATGAGAAATTCCCTAAGCCCCGGACCTGTCGATTTTGGTCATAAATGAAAATTTCAAATGGGCCCCAATTTCTGCTTTAAACTTTAGGTACTATCCCAAAATGTATCACTAAGGTGACAGAAGTTGATTTCGGAGCATCATTTTTGAACAGGAGCTTCAACCGTTTTGTGGCACATGAGAAATTCCCTAAGCCCCGGACCTGTCGATTTTGGTCATAAATGAAAATTTCAAATGGGCCCCAATTTCTGCTTTAAACTTTAGGTACTATCCCAAAATGTATCACTAAGGTGACAGAAGTTGATTTCGGAGCATCATTTTTGAACAGGAGCTTCAACCGTTTTGTGGCATATGAGAAATTCCCTAAGCCCCGTACCTGTCGATTTTGGTCAAAAATAAAAATTTCAAATGTGCCCCAATTTCTGCTTTAAACTTTAGGTACTATCCCAAAATGTATCACTAAGGTGACAGAAGTTGATTTCGGAGCATCATTTTTGAACAGGAGCTTCAACCGTTTTGTGGCATATGAAAAATTCCCTAAGCCCAGGACCTGTCAATTTTGGTCAAAAATGAAAATTTCAAAAGTGCCCCAATTTCTGCTTTAAACTTTAGGTACTATCCCAAAATGTATCACTAAGGTGACAGAAGTTGATTTCAGAGCATCATTTTTGAACAGGAGCTTCAACCGTTTTGTGGCATATGAGAAATTCCCTAAGCCCCGGACCTGTCGATTTTGGTCAAAAATGAAAATTTCAAAAGTTCCCCAATTTCTGCTTTAAACTTTAGGTACTATCCCAAAATGTATCACTAAGGTGACAGAAGTGATTTCGGAGCATCATTTTTGAACAGGAGCTTCAACCGTTTTGTGGCATATGAGAAATTCCCTAAGCCCCAGACCTGTCGATTTTGGTCAAAAATGAAAATTTCAAAAGTGCCCCAATTTCTGCTTTAAACTTTAGGTACTATCCCAAAATGTATCACTAAGGTGACAGAAGTTGATTTCGGAGCATCATTTTTTAACAGGAGCTTCAACCGTTTTGTGGCATATGAGAAATTCCCTAAGCCCCGGACCTGTCGATTTTGGTCATAAATGAAAATTTCAAAAGTGCCCCAATTTCTGCTTTGAACTTTAGGTACTATCCCAAAATGTATCACTGAGATGACAGAAGTTGATTTCGGAGCATCATTTTTGAACAGGTGCTTCAACCGTTTTGTGGCATATGAGAAATTCCCTAAGCCCCGAACCTGTCGATTTTGGTCAAAAATGTAAATTTCAAAAGTGCCCCAATTTCTGCTTTAAACTTTAGGTACTATCCCAAAATGTATTACTAAGGTGACAGAAAATGATTTCGGAGCATCATTTTTGAACAGGAGCTTCAACCGTTTTGTGGCATATGAAAAATTCCCTAAGCCCAGGACCTGTCGATTTTGGTCAAAAATGAAAATTTCAAAAGTGCCCCAATTTCTGCTTTAAACTTTAGGTACTATCCCAAAATGTATCACTAAGGTGACAGAAGTTGATTTCGGAGCATCATTTTTGAACAGGAGCTTCAACCGTTTTGTGGCATATGAGAAATTCCCTAAGCCCCGTACCTGTCGATTTTGGTCAAAAATAAAAATTTCAAATGTGCCCCAATTTCTGCTTTAAACTTTAGGTACTATCCCAAAATGTATCACTAAGGTGACAGAAGTTGATTTCGGAGCATCATTTTTGAACAGGAGCTTCAACCGTTTTGTGGCATATGAAAAATTCCCTAAGCCCAGGACCTGTCAATTTTGGTCAAAAATGAAAATTTCAAAAGTGCCCCAATTTCTGCTTTAAACTTTAGGTACTATCCCAAAATGTATCACTAAGGTGACAGAAGTTGATTTCGGAGCATCATTTTTGAACAGGAGCTTCAACCGTTTTGTGGCATATGAGAAATTCCCTAAGCCCCGGACCTGTCGATTTTGGTCAAAAATGAAAATTTCAAAAGTTCCCCAATTTCTGCTTTAAACTTTAGGTACTATCCCAAAATGTATCACTAAGGTGACAGAAGTGATTTCAGAGCATCATTTTTGAACAGGAGCTTCAACCGTTTTGTGGCATATGAGAAATTCCCTAAGCCCCAGACCTGTCGATTTTGGTCAAAAATGAAAATTTCAAAAGTGCCCCAATTTCTGCTTTAAACTTTAGGTACTATCCCAAAATGTATCACTAAGATGACAGAAGTTGATTTCGGAGCATCATTTTTTAACAGGAGCTTCAACCGTTTTGTGGCATATGAGAAATTCCCTAAGCCCCGGACCTGTCGATTTTGGTCATAAATGAAAATTTCAAAAGGGCCCCAATTTCTGCTTTAAACTTTAGGTACTATCCCAAAATGTATCACTAAGGTGACAGAAGTTGAATTCGGAGCATCATTTTTGAACAGGAGCTTCAACCGTTTTGAGGCATATGAGAAATTCCCTAAGCCCCGGACCTGTCGATTTTGGTCATAAATGAAAATTTCAAATGGGCCCCAATTTCTGCTTTAAACTTTAGGTACTATCCCAAAATGTATCACTAAGGTGACAGAAGTTGATTTCGGAGCATCATTTTTGAACAGGAGCTTCAACCGTTTTGTGGCACATGAGAAATTCCCTAAGCCCCGGACCTGTCGATTTTGGTCATAAATGAAAATTTCAAATGGGCCCCAATTTCTGCTTTAAACTTTAGGTACTATCCCAAAATGTATCACTAAGGTGACAGAAGTTGATTTCGGAGCATCATTTTTGAACAGGAGCTTCAACCGTTTTGTGGCATATGAGAAATTCCCTAAGCCCCGTACCTGTCGATTTTGGTCAAAAATAAAAATTTCAAATGTGCCCCAATTTCTGCTTTAAACTTTAGGTACTATCCCAAAATGTATCACTAAGGTGACAGAAGTTGATTTCGGAGCATCATTTTTGAACAGGAGCTTCAACCGTTTTGTGGCATATGAAAAATTCCCTAAGCCCAGGACCTGTCAATTTTGGTCAAAAATGAAAATTTCAAAAGTGCCCCAATTTCTGCTTTAAACTTTAGGTACTATCCCAAAATGTATCACTAAGGTGACAGAAGTTGATTTCGGAGCATCATTTTTGAACAGGAGCTTCAACCGTTTTGTGGCATATGAGAAATTCCCTAAGCCCCGGACCTGTCGATTTTGGTCAAAAATGAAAATTTCAAAAGTTCCCCAATTTCTGCTTTAAACTTTAGGTACTATCCCAAAATGTATCACTAAGGTGACAGAAGTGATTTCAGAGCATCATTTTTGAACAGGAGCTTCAACCGTTTTGTGGCATATGAGAAATTCCCTAAGCCCCAGACCTGTCGATTTTGGTCAAAAATGAAAATTTCAAAAGTGCCCCAATTTCTGCTTTAAACTTTAGGTACTATCCCAAAATGTATCACTAAGATGACAGAAGTTGATTTCGGAGCATCATTTTTTAACAGGAGCTTCAACCGTTTTGTGGCATATGAGAAATTCCCTAAGCCCCGGACCTGTCGATTTTGGTCATAAATTAAAATTTCAAAAGGGCCCCAATTTCTGCTTTAAACTTTAGGTACTATCCCAAAATGTATCACTAAGGTGACAGAAGTTGAATTCGGAGCATCATTTTTGAACAGGAGCTTCAACCGTTTTGAGGCATATGAGAAATTCCCTAAGCCCCGGACCTGTCGATTTTGGTCATAAATGAAAATTTCAAATGGGCCCCAATTTCTGCTTTAAACTTTAGGTACTATCCCAAAATGTATCACTAAGGTGACAGAAGTTGATTTCGGAGCATCATTTTTGAACAGGAGCTTCAACCGTTTTGTGGCACATGAGAAATTCCCTAAGCCCCGGACCTGTCGATTTTGGTCATAAATGAAAATTTCAAATGGGCCCCAATTTCTGCTTTAAACTTTAGGTACTATCCCAAAATGTATCACTAAGGTGACAGAAGTTGATTTCGGAGCATCATTTTTGAACAGGAGCTTCAACCGTTTTGTGGCATATGAGAAATTCCCTAAGCCCCGTACCTGTCGATTTTGGTCAAAAATGAAAATGTCAAAAGTGCCCCAATTTCAGCTTTAAACTTTAGGTACTATCCCAAAATGTATCACTAAGGTGACAGAAGTTGATTTCGGAGCATCATTTTTGAACAGGAGCTTCAACCGTTTTGTGGCATATGAGAAATTCCCTAAGCCATGGACCTGTCGATTTTGGTCAAAAATTAAAATTTTAAAAGTTCCCCAATTTCTGCTTTAAACTTTAGGTACTATCCCAAAATGTATCACTAAGGTGACAAAAGTTGATTTCGGAGCATCATTTTTGAACAGGAGCTTCAACCGTATTGTGGCATATGAGAAATTCCCTAAGCCCCGGACCTGCCGATTTTGGTCAAAAATAAAAATTTAAAAAGTGCCCCAATTTCTGCTTTAAACTTTAGGTACTATCCCAAAATGTATCACTAAGGTGACAGAAGTTGATTTCTGAGCATCATTTTTGAACAGGTGCTTCAACCGTTTTGTGGCATATGAGAAATTCCCTAAGCCCCGAACCTGTCGATTTTGGTCAAAAATTTAATTTTCAAAAGTGCCCCAATTTCTGCTTTGAACTTTAGATACTATCCCAAAATGTATCACTGAGGTGACAGAAGTTAATTTCGGAGCATCATTTTTGAACAGGTGCTTCAACCGTTTTGTGGCATATGAGAAATTCCCTAATCCCCGAACCTGACGATTTTGATCAAAAATGTAAATTTCAAAAGTGCCCCAATTTCTGCTTTAAACTTTAGGTACTATCCCAAAATGTATTACTAAGGTGACAGAAAATGATTTCGGAGCATCATTTTTGAACAGGAGCTTCAACCGTTTTGTGGCATATGAAAAATTCCCTAAGCCCAGGACCTGTCGATTTTGGTCAAAAATGAAAATTTCAAAAGTGCCCCAATTTCTGCTTTAAACTTTAGGTACTATCCCAAAATGTATCACTAAGGTGACAGAAGTTGATTTCGGAGCATCATTTTTGAACAGGAGCTTCAACCGTTTTGTGGCATATGAAAAATTCCCTAAGCCCAGGACCTGTCGATTTTGGTCATAAATGAAAATTTCAAATGGGCCCCAATTTCTGCTTTAAACTTTAGGTACTATCCCAAAATGTATCACTAAGGTGACATAAGTTGATTTCGGAGCATCATTTTTGAACAGGAGCTTCAACCGTTTTGTGGCATATGAGAAATTCCCTAAGCCCCGGACCTGCCGATTTTGGTCAAAAATAAAAATTTAAAAAGTGCCCCAATTTCTGCTTTAAACTTTAGGTACTATCCCAAAATGTATCACTAAGGTGACAGAAGTTGATTTCGGAGCATCATTTTTGAATAGGTGCTTCAACCGTTTTGTGGCATATGAGAAATTCCCTAAGCCCCGAACCTGTCGATTTTGGTCAAAAATTTAAATTTCAAAAGTGCCCCAATTTCTGCTTTAAACTTTAGGTACTATCCCAAAATGTATTACTAAGGTGACAGAAAATGATTTCGGAGCATCATTTTTGAACAGGAGCTTCAACCGTTTTGTGGCATATGAAAAATTCCCTAATCCCAGGACCTGTCGATTTTGGTCAAAAATGAAAATTTCAAAAGTGCCCCAATTTCTGCTTTAAACTTTAGGTACTATCCCAAAATGTATCACTAAGGTGACAGAAGTTGATTTCGGAGCATCATTTTTGAACAGGAGCTTCAACCGTTTTGTGGCATATGAGAAATTCCCTAAGCCCCGGACCTGTCAATTTTGGTCAAAAATGAAAATTTCAAAAGTTCCCCAATTTCTGCTTTAAACTTTAGGTACTATCCCAAAATGTATCACTAAGGTGACAGAAGTTGATTTCGGAGCATCATTTTTTAACAGGAGCTTCAACCGTTTTGTGGCATATGAGAAATTCCCTAAGCCCCGGACCTGTCGATTTTGGTCATAAATGAAAATTTCAAAAGGGCCCCAATTTCTGCTTTAAACTTTAGGTACTATCCCAAAATGTATCACTAAGGTGACATAAGTTGATTTCGGAGCATCATTTTTGAACAGGAGCTTCAACCGTTTTGTGGCATATGAGAAATTCCCTAAGCCCCGGACCTGCCGATTTTGGTCAAAAATAAAAATTTAAAAAGTGCCCCAATTTCTGCTTTAAACTTTAGGTACTATCCCAAAATGTATCACTAAGGTGACAGAAGTTGATTTCGGAGCATCATTTTTGAATAGGTGCTTCAACCGTTTTGTGGCATATGAGAAATTCCCTAAGCCCCGAACCTGTCGATTTTGGTCAAAAATTTAAATTTCAAAAGTGCCCCAATTTCTGCTTTAAACTTTAGGTACTATCCCAAAATGTATTACTAAGGTGACAGAAAATGATTTCGGAGCATCATTTTTGAACAGGAGCTTCAACCGTTTTGTGGCATATGAAAAATTCCCTAAGCCCAGGACCTGTCGATTTTGGTCAAAAATGAAAATTTCAAAAGTGCCCCAATTTCTGCTTTAAACTTTAGGTACTATCCCAAAATGTATCACTAAGGTGACAGAAGTTGATTTCGGAGCATCATTTTTGAACAGGAGCTTCAACCGTTTTGTGGCATATGAGAAATTCCCTAAGCCCCGGACCTGTCGATTTTGGTCAAAAATGAAAATTTCAAAAGTTCCCCAATTTCTGCTTTAAACTTTAGGTACTATCCCAAAATGTATCACTAAGGTGACAGAAGTGATTTCAGAGCATCATTTTTGAACAGGAGCTTCAACCGTTTTGTGGCATATGAGAAATTCCCTAAGCCCCAGACCTGTCGATTTTGGTCAAAAATGAAAATTTCAAAAGTGCCCCAATTTCTGCTTTAAACTTTAGGTACTATCCCAAAATGTATCACTAAGATGACAGAAGTTGATTTCGGAGCATCATTTTTTAACAGGAGCTTCAACCGTTTTGTGGCATATGAGAAATTCCCTAAGCCCCGGACCTGTCGATTTTGGTCATAAATGAAAATTTCAAAAGGGCCCCAATTTCTGCTTTAAACTTTAGGTACTATCCCAAAATGTATCACTAAGGTGACAGAAGTTGAATTCGGAGCATCATTTTTGAACAGGAGCTTCAACCGTTTTGAGGCATATGAGAAATTCCCTAAGCCCCGGACCTGTCGATTTTGGTCATAAATGAAAATTTCAAAAGGGCCCCAATTTCTGCTTTAAACTTTAGGTACTATCCCAAAATGTATCACTAAGGTGACAGAAGTTGATTTCGGAGCATCATTTTTGAACAGGAGCTTCAACCGTTTTGTGGCACATGAGAAATTCCCTAAGCCCCGGACCTGTCGATTTTGGTCATAAATGAAAATTTCAAATGGGCCCCAATTTCTGCTTTAAACTTTAGGTACTATCCCAAAATGTATCACTAAGGTGACAGAAGTTGATTTCGGAGCATCATTTTTGAACAGGAGCTTCAACCGTTTTGTGGCATATGAGAAATTCCCTAAGCCCCGTACCTGTCGATTTTGGTCAAAAATAAAAATTTCAAATGTGCCCCAATTTCTGCTTTAAACTTTAGGTACTATCCCAAAATGTATCACTAAGGTGACAGAAGTTGATTTCGGAGCATCATTTTTGAACAGGAGCTTCAACCGTTTTGTGGCATATGAAAAATTCCCTAAGCCCAGGACCTGTCAATTTTGGTCAAAAATGAAAATTTCAAAAGTGCCCCAATTTCTGCTTTAAACTTTAGGTACTATCCCAAAATGTATCACTAAGGTGACAGAAGTTGATTTCGGAGCATCATTTTTGAACAGGAGCTTCAACCGTTTTGTGGCATATGAGAAATTCCCTAAGCCCCGGACCTGTCGATTTTGGTCAAAAATGAAAATTTCAAAAGTTCCCCAATTTCTGCTTTAAACTTTAGGTACTATCCCAAAATGTATCACTAAGGTGACAGAAGTGATTTCAGAGCATCATTTTTGAACAGGAGCTTCAACCGTTTTGTGGCATATGAGAAATTCCCTAAGCCCCAGACCTGTCGATTTTGGTCAAAAATGAAAATTTCAAAAGTGCCCCAATTTCTGCTTTAAACTTTAGGTACTATCCCAAAATGTATCACTAAGATGACAGAAGTTGATTTCGGAGCATCATTTTTTAACAGGAGCTTCAACCGTTTTGTGGCATATGAGAAATTCCCTAAGCCCCGGACCTGTCGATTTTGGTCATAAATTAAAATTTCAAAAGGGCCCCAATTTCTGCTTTAAACTTTAGGTACTATCCCAAAATGTATCACTAAGGTGACAGAAGTTGAATTCGGAGCATCATTTTTGAACAGGAGCTTCAACCGTTTTGAGGCATATGAGAAATTCCCTAAGCCCCGGACCTGTCGATTTTGGTCATAAATGAAAATTTCAAATGGGCCCCAATTTCTGCTTTAAACTTTAGGTACTATCCCAAAATGTATCACTAAGGTGACAGAAGTTGATTTCGGAGCATCATTTTTGAACAGGAGCTTCAACCGTTTTGTGGCACATGAGAAATTCCCTAAGCCCCGGACCTGTCGATTTTGGTCATAAATGAAAATTTCAAATGGGCCCCAATTTCTGCTTTAAACTTTAGGTACTATCCCAAAATGTATCACTAAGGTGACAGAAGTTGATTTCGGAGCATCATTTTTGAACAGGAGCTTCAACCGTTTTGTGGCATATGAGAAATTCCCTAAGCCCCGTACCTGTCGATTTTGGTCAAAAATGAAAATGTCAAAAGTGCCCCAATTTCAGCTTTAAACTTTAGGTACTATCCCAAAATGTATCACTAAGGTGACAGAAGTTGATTTCGGAGCATCATTTTTGAACAGGAGCTTCAACCGTTTTGTGGCATATGAGAAATTCCCTAAGCCCCGAACCTGTCGATTTTGGTCAAAAATTTAATTTTCAAAAGTGCCCCAATTTCTGCTTTGAACTTTAGATACTATCCCAAAATGTATCACTGAGGTGACAGAAGTTAATTTCGGAGCATCATTTTTGAACAGGTGCTTCAACCGTTTTGTGGCATATGAGAAATTCCCTAATCCCCGAACCTGACGATTTTGATCAAAAATGTAAATTTCAAAAGTGCCCCAATTTCTGCTTTAAACTTTAGGTACTATCCCAAAATGTATTACTAAGGTGACAGAAAATGATTTCGGAGCATCATTTTTGAACAGGAGCTTCAACCGTTTTGTGGCATATGAAAAATTCCCTAAGCCCAGGACCTGTCGATTTTGGTCAAAAATGAAAATTTCAAAAGTGCCCCAATTTCTGCTTTAAACTTTAGGTACTATCCCAAAATGTATCACTAAGGTGACAGAAGTTGATTTCGGAGCATCATTTTTGAACAGGAGCTTCAACCGTTTTGTGGCATATGAAAAATTCCCTAAGCCCAGGACCTGTCGATTTTGGTCATAAATGAAAATTTCAAATGGGCCCCAATTTCTGCTTTAAACTTTAGGTACTATCCCAAAATGTATCACTAAGGTGACATAAGTTGATTTCGGAGCATCATTTTTGAACAGGAGCTTCAACCGTTTTGTGGCATATGAGAAATTCCCTAAGCCCCGGACCTGCCGATTTTGGTCAAAAATAAAAATTTAAAAAGTGCCCCAATTTCTGCTTTAAACTTTAGGTACTATCCCAAAATGTATCACTAAGGTGACAGAAGTTGATTTCGGAGCATCATTTTTGAATAGGTGCTTCAACCGTTTTGTGGCATATGAGAAATTCCCTAAGCCCCGAACCTGTCGATTTTGGTCAAAAATTTAAATTTCAAAAGTGCCCCAATTTCTGCTTTAAACTTTAGGTACTATCCCAAAATGTATTACTAAGGTGACAGAAAATGATTTCGGAGCATCATTTTTGAACAGGAGCTTCAACCGTTTTGTGGCATATGAAAAATTCCCTAATCCCAGGACCTGTCGATTTTGGTCAAAAATGAAAATTTCAAAAGTGCCCCAATTTCTGCTTTAAACTTTAGGTACTATCCCAAAATGTATCACTAAGGTGACAGAAGTTGATTTCGGAGCATCATTTTTGAACAGGAGCTTCAACCGTTTTGTGGCATATGAAAAATTCCCTAAGCCCAGGACCTGTCAATTTTGGTCAAAAATGAAAATTTCAAAAGTGCCCCAATTTCTGCTTTAAACTTTAGGTACTATCCCAAAATGTATCACTAAGGTGACAGAAGTTGATTTCGGAGCATCATTTTTGAACAGGAGCTTCAACCGTTTTGTGGCATATGAGAAATTCCCTAAGCCCCGGACCTGTCGATTTTGGTCAAAAATGAAAATTTCAAAAGTTCCCCAATTTCTGCTTTAAACTTTAGGTACTATCCCAAAATGTATCACTAAGGTGACAGAAGTGATTTCAGAGCATCATTTTTGAACAGGAGCTTCAACCGTTTTGTGGCATATGAGAAATTCCCTAAGCCCCAGACCTGTCGATTTTGGTCAAAAATGAAAATTTCAAAAGTGCCCCAATTTCTGCTTTAAACTTTAGGTACTATCCCAAAATGTATCACTAAGATGACAGAAGTTGATTTCGGAGCATCATTTTTTAACAGGAGCTTCAACCGTTTTGTGGCATATGAGAAATTCCCTAAGCCCCGGACCTGTCGATTTTGGTCATAAATTAAAATTTCAAAAGGGCCCCAATTTCTGCTTTAAACTTTAGGTACTATCCCAAAATGTATCACTAAGGTGACAGAAGTTGAATTCGGAGCATCATTTTTGAACAGGAGCTTCAACCGTTTTGAGGCATATGAGAAATTCCCTAAGCCCCGGACCTGTCGATTTTGGTCATAAATGAAAATTTCAAATGGGCCCCAATTTCTGCTTTAAACTTTAGGTACTATCCCAAAATGTATCACTAAGGTGACAGAAGTTGATTTCGGAGCATCATTTTTGAACAGGAGCTTCAACCGTTTTGTGGCACATGAGAAATTCCCTAAGCCCCGGACCTGTCGATTTTGGTCATAAATGAAAATTTCAAATGGGCCCCAATTTCTGCTTTAAACTTTAGGTACTATCCCAAAATGTATCACTAAGGTGACAGAAGTTGATTTCGGAGCATCATTTTTGAACAGGAGCTTCAACCGTTTTGTGGCATATGAGAAATTCCCTAAGCCCCGTACCTGTCGATTTTGGTCAAAAATGAAAATGTCAAAAGTGCCCCAATTTCAGCTTTAAACTTTAGGTACTATCCCAAAATGTATCACTAAGGTGACAGAAGTTGATTTCGGAGCATCATTTTTGAACAGGAGCTTCAACCGTTTTGTGGCATATGAGAAATTCCCTAAGCCCCGAACCTGTCGATTTTGGTCAAAAATTTAATTTTCAAAAGTGCCCCAATTTCTGCTTTGAACTTTAGATACTATCCCAAAATGTATCACTGAGGTGACAGAAGTTAATTTCGGAGCATCATTTTTGAACAGGTGCTTCAACCGTTTTGTGGCATATGAGAAATTCCCTAATCCCCGAACCTGACGATTTTGATCAAAAATGTAAATTTCAAAAGTGCCCCAATTTCTGCTTTAAACTTTAGGTACTATCCCAAAATGTATTACTAAGGTGACAGAAAATGATTTCGGAGCATCATTTTTGAACAGGAGCTTCAACCGTTTTGTGGCATATGAAAAATTCCCTAAGCCCAGGACCTGTCGATTTTGGTCAAAAATGAAAATTTCAAAAGTGCCCCAATTTCTGCTTTAAACTTTAGGTACTATCCCAAAATGTATCACTA
This sequence comes from Pseudophryne corroboree, assembly GCF_028390025.1. Classification (NCBI taxonomy): domain Eukaryota; kingdom Metazoa; phylum Chordata; class Amphibia; order Anura; family Myobatrachidae; genus Pseudophryne; species Pseudophryne corroboree. The sequence goes on along the minus strand of NW_026967790.1, from coordinate 137,703 downwards.
AGGTGACAGAAGTTGATTTCGGAGCATCATTTTTGAACAGGAGCTTCAACCGTTTTGTGGCATATGAAAAATTCCCTAAGCCCAGGACCTGTCGATTTTGGTCATAAATGAAAATTTCAAATGGGCCCCAATTTCTGCTTTAAACTTTAGGTACTATCCCAAAATGTATCACTAAGGTGACATAAGTTGATTTCGGAGCATCATTTTTGAACAGGAGCTTCAACCGTTTTGTGGCATATGAGAAATTCCCTAAGCCCCGGACCTGCCGATTTTGGTCAAAAATAAAAATTTAAAAAGTGCCCCAATTTCTGCTTTAAACTTTAGGTACTATCCCAAAATGTATCACTAAGGTGACAGAAGTTGATTTCGGAGCATCATTTTTGAATAGGTGCTTCAACCGTTTTGTGGCATATGAGAAATTCCCTAAGCCCCGAACCTGTCGATTTTGGTCAAAAATTTAAATTTCAAAAGTGCCCCAATTTCTGCTTTAAACTTTAGGTACTATCCCAAAATGTATTACTAAGGTGACAGAAAATGATTTCGGAGCATCATTTTTGAACAGGAGCTTCAACCGTTTTGTGGCATATGAAAAATTCCCTAATCCCAGGACCTGTCGATTTTGGTCAAAAATGAAAATTTCAAAAGTGCCCCAATTTCTGCTTTAAACTTTAGGTACTATCCCAAAATGTATCACTAAGGTGACAGAAGTTGATTTCGGAGCATCATTTTTGAACAGGAGCTTCAACCGTTTTGTGGCATATGAGAAATTCCCTAAGCCCCGGACCTGTCAATTTTGGTCAAAAATGAAAATTTCAAAAGTTCCCCAATTTCTGCTTTAAACTTTAGGTACTATCCCAAAATGTATCACTAAGGTGACAGAAGTTGATTTCGGAGCATCATTTTTGAACAGGAGCTTCAACCGTTTTGTGGCATATGAGAAATTCCCTAAGCCCCGGACCTGTCGATTTTGGTCATAAATGAAAATTTCAAAAGGGCCCCAATTTCTGCTTTAAACTTTAGGTACTATCCCAAAATGTATCACTAAGGTGACATAAGTTGATTTCGGAGCATCATTTTTGAACAGGAGCTTCAACCGTTTTGTGGCATATGAGAAATTCCCTAAGCCCCGGACCTGCCGATTTTGGTCAAAAATAAAAATTTAAAAAGTGCCCCAATTTCTGCTTTAAACTTTAGGTACTATCCCAAAATGTATCACTAAGGTGACAGAAGTTGATTTCGGAGCATCATTTTTGAATAGGTGCTTCAACCGTTTTGTGGCATATGAGAAATTCCCTAAGCCCCGAACCTGTCGATTTTGGTCAAAAATTTAAATTTCAAAAGTGCCCCAATTTCTGCTTTAAACTTTAGGTACTATCCCAAAATGTATTACTAAGGTGACAGAAAATGATTTCGGAGCATCATTTTTGAACAGGAGCTTCAACCGTTTTGTGGCATATGAAAAATTCCCTAAGCCCAGGACCTGTCGATTTTGGTCAAAAATGAAAATTTCAAAAGTGCCCCAATTTCTGCTTTAAACTTTAGGTACTATCCCAAAATGTATCACTAAGGTGACAGAAGTTGATTTCGGAGCATCATTTTTGAACAGGAGCTTCAACCGTTTTGTGGCATATGAGAAATTCCCTAAGCCCCGGACCTGTCGATTTTGGTCAAAAATGAAAATTTCAAAAGTTCCCCAATTTCTGCTTTAAACTTTAGGTACTATCCCAAAATGTATCACTAAGGTGACAGAAGTGATTTCGGAGCATCATTTTTGAACAGGAGCTTCAACCGTTTTGTGGCATATGAGAAATTCCCTAAGCCCCAGACCTGTCGATTTTGGTCAAAAATGAAAATTTCAAAAGTGCCCCAATTTCTGCTTTAAACTTTAGGTACTATCCCAAAATGTATCACTAAGGTGACAGAAGTTGATTTCGGAGCATCATTTTTTAACAGGAGCTTCAACCGTTTTGTGGCATATGAGAAATTCCCTAAGCCCCGGACCTGTCGATTTTGGTCATAAATGAAAATTTCAAAAGGGCCCCAATTTCTGCTTTAAACTTTAGGTACTATCCCAAAATGTATCACTAAGGTGACAGAAGTTGATTTCGGAGCATCATTTTTGAACAGGAGCTTCAACCGTATTGTGGCATATGAGAAATTCCCTAAGCCCCGGACCTGCCGATTTTGGTCAAAAATAAAAATTTAAAAAGTGCCCCAATTTCTGCTTTAAACTTTAGGTACTATCCCAAAATGTATCACTAAGGTGACAGAAGTTGATTTCGGAGCATCATTTTTGAACAGGTGCTTCAACCGTTTTGTGGCATATGAGAAATTCCCTAAGCCCCGAACCTGTCGATTTTGGTCAAAAATTTAAATTTCAAAAGTGCCCCAATTTCTGCTTTGAACTTTAGGTACTATCCCAAAATGTATCACTGAGATGACAGAAGTTGATTTCGGAGCATCATTTTTGAACAGGTGCTTCAACCGTTTTGTGGCATATGAGAAATTCCCTAAGCCCCGAACCTGTCGATTTTGGTCAAAAATGTAAATTTCAAAAGTGCCCCAATTTCTGCTTTAAACTTTAGGTACTATCCCAAAATGTATTACTAAGGTGACAGAAAATGATTTCGGAGCATCATTTTTGAACAGGAGCTTCAACCGTTTTGTGGCATATGAAAAATTCCCTAAGCCCAGGACCTGTCGATTTTGGTCAAAAATGAAAATTTCAAAAGTGCCCCAATTTCTGCTTTAAACTTTAGGTACTATCCCAAAATGTATCACTAAGGTGACAGAAGTTGATTTCGGAGCATCATTTTTGAACAGGAGCTTCAACCGTTTTGTGGCATATGAGAAATTCCCTAAGCCCCGTACCTGTCGATTTTGGTCAAAAATAAAAATTTCAAATGTGCCCCAATTTCTGCTTTAAACTTTAGGTACTATCCCAAAATGTATCACTAAGGTGACAGAAGTTGATTTCGGAGCATCAGATTTGAACAGGAGCTTCAACCGTTTTGTGGCATATGAAAAATTCCCTAAGCCCAGGACCTGTCAATTTTGGTCAAAAATGAAAATTTCAAAAGTGCCCCAATTTCTGCTTTAAACTTTAGGTACTATCCCAAAATGTATCACTAAGGTGACAGAAGTTGATTTCGGAGCATCATTTTTGAACAGGAGCTTCAACCGTTTTGTGGCATATGAGAAATTCCCTAAGCCCCGGACCTGTCGATTTTGGTCAAAAATGAAAATTTCAAAAGTTCCCCAATTTCTGCTTTAAACTTTAGGTACTATCCCAAAATGTATCACTAAGGTGACAGAAGTGATTTCGGAGCATCATTTTTGAACAGGAGCTTCAACTGTTTTGTGGCATATGAGAAATTCCCTAAGCCCCAGACCTGTCGATTTTGGTCAAAAATGAAAATTTCAAAAGTTCCCCAATTTCTGCTTTAAACTTTAGGTACTATCCCAAAATGTATCACTAAGGTGACAGAAGTTGATTTCGGAGCATCATTTTTTAACAGGAGCTTCAACCGTTTTGTGGCATATGAGAAATTCCCTAAGCCCCGGACCTGTCGATTTTGGTCAAAAATGAAAATTTCAAAAGTTCCCCAATTTCTGCTTTAAACTTTAGGTACTATCCCAAAATGTATCACTAAGGTGACAGAAGTGATTTCGGAGCATCATTTTTGAACAGGAGCTTCAACCGTTTTGTGGCATATGAGAAATTCCCTAAGCCCCGGACCTGTCGATTTTGGTCAAAAATGAAAATTTCAAAAGTTCCCCAATTTCTGCTTTAAACTTTAGGTACTATCCCAAAATGTATCACTAAGGTGACAGAAGTGATTTCGGAGCATCATTTTTGAATAGGTGCTTCAACCGTTTTGTGGCATATGAGAAATTCCCTAAGCCCCGAACCTGTCGATTTTGGTCAAAAATTTAAATTTCAAAAGTGCCCCAATTTCTGCTTTAAACTTTAGGTACTATCCCAAAATGTATTACTAAGGTGACAGAAAATGATTTCGGAGCATCATTTTTGAACAGGAGCTTCAACCGTTTTGTGGCATATGAAAAATTCCCTAAGCCCAGGACCTGTCGATTTTGGTCAAAAATGAAAATTTCAAAAGTGCCCCAATTTCTGCTTTAAACTTTAGGTACTATCCCAAAATGTATCACTAAGGTGACAGAAGTTGATTTCGGAGCATCATTTTTGAACAGGAGCTTCAACCGTTTTGTGGCATATGAGAAATTCCCTAAGCCCCGGACCTGTCAATTTTGGTCAAAAATGAAAATTTCAAAAGTTCCCCAATTTCTGCTTTAAACTTTAGGTACTATCCCAAAATGTATCACTAAGGTGACAGAAGTTGATTTCGGAGCATCATTTTTTAACAGGAGCTTCAACCGTTTTGTGGCATATGAGAAATTCCCTAAGCCCCGGACCTGTCGATTTTGGTCATAAATGAAAATTTCAAAAGGGCCCCAATTTCTGCTTTAAACTTTAGGTACTATCCCAAAATGTATCACTAAGGTGACATAAGTTGATTTCGGAGCATCATTTTTGAACAGGAGCTTCAACCGTTTTGTGGCATATGAGAAATTCCCTAAGCCCCGGACCTGCCGATTTTGGTCAAAAATAAAAATTTAAAAAGTGCCCCAATTTCTGCTTTAAACTTTAGGTACTATCCCAAAATGTATCACTAAGGTGACAGAAGTTGATTTCGGAGCATCATTTTTGAATAGGTGCTTCAACCGTTTTGTGGCATATGAGAAATTCCCTAAGCCCCGAACCTGTCGATTTTGGTCAAAAATTTAAATTTCAAAAGTGCCCCAATTTCTGCTTTAAACTTTAGGTACTATCCCAAAATGTATTACTAAGGTGACAGAAAATGATTTCGGAGCATCATTTTTGAACAGGAGCTTCAACCGTTTTGTGGCATATGAAAAATTCCCTAAGCCCAGGACCTGTCGATTTTGGTCAAAAATGAAAATTTCAAAAGTGCCCCAATTTCTGCTTTAAACTTTAGGTACTATCCCAAAATGTATCACTAAGGTGACAGAAGTTGATTTCGGAGCATCATTTTTGAACAGGAGCTTCAACCGTTTTGTGGCATATGAGAAATTCCCTAAGCCCCGGACCTGTCGATTTTGGTCAAAAATGAAAATTTCAAAAGTTCCCCAATTTCTGCTTTAAACTTTAGGTACTATCCCAAAATGTATCACTAAGGTGACAGAAGTGATTTCGGAGCATCATTTTTGAACAGGAGCTTCAACCGTTTTGTGGCATATGAGAAATTCCCTAAGCCCCAGACCTGTCGATTTTGGTCAAAAATGAAAATTTCAAAAGTGCCCCAATTTCTGCTTTAAACTTTAGGTACTATCCCAAAATGTATCACTAAGGTGACAGAAGTTGATTTCGGAGCATCATTTTTGAACAGGAGCTTCAACCGTATTGTGGCATATGAGAAATTCCCTAAGCCCCGGACCTGCCGATTTTGGTCAAAAATAAAAATTTAAAAAGTGCCCCAATTTCTGCTTTAAACTTTAGGTACTATCCCAAAATGTATCACTAAGGTGACAGAAGTTGATTTCGGAGCATCATTTTTGAACAGGTGCTTCAACCGTTTTGTGGCATATGAGAAATTCCCTAAGCCCCGAACCTGTCGATTTTGGTCAAAAATTTAAATTTCAAAAGTGCCCCAATTTCTGCTTTGAACTTTAGGTACTATCCCAAAATGTATCACTGAGATGACAGAAGTTGATTTCGGAGCATCATTTTTGAACAGGTGCTTCAACCGTTTTGTGGCATATGAGAAATTCCCTAAGCCCCGAACCTGTCGATTTTGGTCAAAAATGTAAATTTCAAAAGTGCCCCAATTTCTGCTTTAAACTTTAGGTACTATCCCAAAATGTATTACTAAGGTGACAGAAAATGATTTCGGAGCATCATTTTTGAACAGGAGCTTCAACCGTTTTGTGGCATATGAAAAATTCCCTAAGCCCAGGACCTGTCGATTTTGGTCAAAAATGAAAATTTCAAAAGTGCCCCAATTTCTGCTTTAAACTTTAGGTACTATCCCAAAATGTATCACTAAGGTGACAGAAGTTGATTTCGGAGCATCATTTTTGAACAGGAGCTTCAACCGTTTTGTGGCATATGAGAAATTCCCTAAGCCCCGTACCTGTCGATTTTGGTCAAAAATAAAAATTTCAAATGTGCCCCAATTTCTGCTTTAAACTTTAGGTACTATCCCAAAATGTATCACTAAGGTGACAGAAGTTGATTTCGGAGCATCAGATTTGAACAGGAGCTTCAACCGTTTTGTGGCATATGAAAAATTCCCTAAGCCCAGGACCTGTCAATTTTGGTCAAAAATGAAAATTTCAAAAGTGCCCCAATTTCTGCTTTAAACTTTAGGTACTATCCCAAAATGTATCACTAAGGTGACAGAAGTTGATTTCGGAGCATCATTTTTGAACAGGAGCTTCAACCGTTTTGTGGCATATGAGAAATTCCCTAAGCCCCGGACCTGTCGATTTTGGTCAAAAATGAAAATTTCAAAAGTTCCCCAATTTCTGCTTTAAACTTTAGGTACTATCCCAAAATGTATCACTAAGGTGACAGAAGTGATTTCGGAGCATCATTTTTGAACAGGAGCTTCAACTGTTTTGTGGCATATGAGAAATTCCCTAAGCCCCAGACCTGTCGATTTTGGTCAAAAATGAAAATTTCAAAAGTTCCCCAATTTCTGCTTTAAACTTTAGGTACTATCCCAAAATGTATCACTAAGGTGACAGAAGTTGATTTCGGAGCATCATTTTTTAACAGGAGCTTCAACCGTTTTGTGGCATATGAGAAATTCCCTAAGCCCCGGACCTGTCGATTTTGGTCAAAAATGAAAATTTCAAAAGTTCCCCAATTTCTGCTTTAAACTTTAGGTACTATCCCAAAATGTATCACTAAGGTGACAGAAGTGATTTCGGAGCATCATTTTTGAACAGGAGCTTCAACCGTTTTGTGGCATATGAGAAATTCCCTAAGCCCCAGACCTGTCGATTTTGGTCAAAAATGAAAATGTCAAAAGTGCCCCAATTTCTGCTTTAAACTTTAGGTACTATCCCAAAATGTATCACTAAGGTGACAGAAGTTGATTTCGGAACATCATTTTTTAACAGGAGCTTCAACCGTTTTGTGGCATATGAGAAATTCCCTAAGCCCCGGACCTGTCGATTTTGGTCATAAATGAAAATTTCAAAAGGGCCCCAATTTCTGCTTTAAACTTTAGGTACTATCCCAAAATGTATCACTGAGGTGACAGAAGTTGATTTCGGAGCATCATTTTTGAACAGGAGCTTCAACCGTTTTGTGGCACATGAGAAATTCCCTAAACCCCGGACCTGTCGATTTTGGTCAAAAATGAAAATGTCAAAAGTGCCCCAATTTCAGCTTTAAACTTTAGGTACTATCCCAAAATGTATCACTAAGGTGACAGAAGTTGATTTCGGAGCATCATTTTTGAACAAGAGCTTCAACCGTTTTGTGGCATATGAGAAATTCCCTAAGCCCCGAACCTGTCAATTTTGGTCAAAAATAAAAATTTCAAAAGTGCCCCAATTTCTGCTTCAAACTTTAGGTACTATCCCAAAATGTATCACTAAGGTGACAGAAGTTGATTTCGGAGCATCGTTTTTGAACAGGAGCTTCCACCGTTTTGTGGCATATGAGAAATTCCCTAAGCCCCGGACCTGTCGATTTTGGTCAAAAATAAAAATTTCAAAAGTGCCCCAATTTCTGCTTTAAACTTTAGGTACTATCCCAAAATGTATCACTAAGATGACAGAAGTTGATTTCGGAGTATCGTTTTTGAAAAGGAGCTTCAACCGTTTTGTGGCATATGAGAAATTCCCTAAGCCTCGGACCTGTCAATTTTGGTCATAAATGAAAATTTCAAAAGGGCCCCAATTTCTGCTTTAAACTTTAGGTACTATCCCAAAATGTATCACTAAGGTGACAGAAGTTGATTTCGGAGCATCATTTTTGAACAGGAGCTTCAACCGTATTGTGGCATATGAGAAATTCCCTAAGCCCCGGACCTGTCGATTTTGGTCAAAAATTTAAATTTCAAAAGTGCCCCAATTTCTGCTTTAAACTTTAGGTACTATCCCAAAATGTATTACTAAGGTGACAGAAAATGATTTCGGAGCATCATTTTTGAACAGGAGCTTCAACCGTTTTGTGGCATATGAAAAATTCCCTAAGCCCAGGACCTGTCGATTTTGGTCAAAAATGAAAATTTCAAAAGTGCCCCAATTTCTGCTTTAAACTTTAGGTACTATCCCAAAATGTATCACTAAGGTGACAGAAGTTGATTTCGGAGCATCATTTTTTAACAGGAGCTTCAACCGTTTTGTGGCATATAAGAAATTCCCTAAGCCCCGGACCTGTCGATTTTGGTCATAAATGAAAATTTCAAAAGGGCCCCAATTTCTGCTTTAAACTTTAGGTACTATCCCAAAATGTATCACTAAGGTGACAGAAGTTGATTTTGGAGCATCATTTTTGAACAGGAGCTTCAACCGTATTGTGGCATATGAGAAATTCCCTAAGCCCCGGACCTGCCGATTTTGTTCAAAAATAAAAATTTAAAAAGTGCCCCAATTTCTGCTTTAAACTTTAGGTACTATCCCAAAATGTATCACTAAGGTGACAGAAGTTGATTTCGGAGCATCATTTTTGAACAGGTGCTTCAACCGTTTTGTGGCATATGAGAAATTCCCTAAGCCCCGAACCTGTCGATTTTGGTCAAAAATTTAAATTTCAAAAGTGCCCCAATTTCTGCTTTGAACTTTAGGTACTATCCCAAAATGTATCACTGAGGTGACAGAAGTTAATTTCGGAGCATCATTTTTGAACAGGTGCTTCAACCGTTTTGTGGCATATGAGAAATTCCCTAAGCCCCGAACCTGTCGATTTTGGTCAAAAATGTAAATTTCAAAAGTGCCCCAATTTCTGCTTTAAACTTTAGGTACTATCCCAAAATGTATTACTAAGGTGACAGAAAATGATTTCGGAGCATCATTTTTGAACAGGAGCTTCAACCGTTTTGTGGCATATGAAAAATTCCCTAAGCCCAGGACCTGTCGATTTTGGTCAAAAATGAAAATTTCAAAAGTGCCCCAATTTCTGCTTTAAACTTTAGGTACTATCCCAAAATGTATCACTAAGGTGACAGAAGTTGATTTCGGAGCATCATTTTTGAACAGGAGCTTCAACCGTTTTGTGGCATATGAGAAATTCCCTAAGCCCCGGACCTGTCGATTTTGGTCAAAAATGAAAATTTCAAAAGTTCCCCAATTTCTGCTTTAAACTTTAGGTACTATCCCAAAATGTATCACTAAGGTGACAGAAGTGATTTCGGAGCATCATTTTTGAACAGGAGCTTCAACCGTTTTGTGGCATATGAGAAATTCCCTAAGCCCCAGACCTGTCGATTTTGGTCAAAAATGAAAATTTCAAAAGTGCCCCAATTTCTGCTTTAAACTTTAGGTACTATCCCAAAATGTATCACTAAGGTGACAGAAGTTGATTTCGGAGCATCATTTTTTAACAGGAGCTTCAACCGTTTTGTGGCATATGAGAAATTCCCTAAGCCCCGGACCTGTCGATTTTGGTCATAAATGAAAATTTCAAAAGGGCCCCAATTTCTGCTTTAAACTTTAGGTACTATCCCAAAATGTATCACTAAGGTGACAGAAGTTGATTTCGGAGCATCATTTTTGAACAGGAGCTTCAACCGTTTTGTGGCATATGAGAAATTCCCTAAGCCATGGACCTGTCGATTTTGGTCAAAAATGAAAATTTCAAAAGTTCCCCAATTTCTGCTTTAAACTTTAGGTACTATCCCAAAATGTATCACTAAGGTGACAGAAGTTGATTTCGGAGCATCATTTTTGAACAGGAGCTTCAACCGTATTGTGGCATATGAGAAATTCCCTAAGCCCCGGACCTGCCGATTTTGGTCAAAAATAAAAATGTAAAAAGTGCCCCAATTTCTGCTTTAAACTTTAGGTACTATCCCAAAATGTATCACTAAGGTGACAGAAGTTGATTTCGGAGCATCATTTTTGAACAGGTGCTTCAACCGTTTTGTGGCATATGAGAAATTCCCTAAGCCCCGAACCTGTCGATTTTGGTCAAAAATTTAAATTTCAAAAGTGCCCCAATTTCTGCTTTAAACTTTAGGTACTATCCCAAAATGTATCACTAAGGTGACAGAAGTTGATTTCGGAGCATCATTTTTGAACAGGAGCTTCAACCGTTTTGTGGCATATGAGAAATTCCCTAAGCCCCGGACCTGTCGATTTTGGTCAAAAATGAAAATTTCAAAAGTTCCCCAATTTCTGCTTTAAACTTTAGGTACTATCCCAAAATGTATCACTAAGGTGACAGAAGTGATTTCGGAGCATCATTTTTGAACAGGAGCTTCAACCGTTTTGTGGCATATGAGAAATTCCCTAAGCCCCAGACCTGTCGATTTTGGTCAAAAATGAAAATTTCAAAAGTGCCCCAATTTCTGCTTTAAACTTTAGGTACTATCCCAAAATGTATCACTAAGGTGACAGAAGTTGATTTCGGAGCATCATTTTTTAACAGGAGCTTCAACCGTTTTGTGGCATATAAGAAATTCCCTAAGCCCCGGACCTGTCGATTTTGGTCATAAATGAAAATTTCAAAAGGGCCCCAATTTCTGCTTTAAACTTTAGGTACTATCCCAAAATGTATCACTAAGGTGACAGAAGTTGATTTTGGAGCATCATTTTTGAACAGGAGCTTCAACCGTATTGTGGCATATGAGAAATTCCCTAAGCCCCGGACCTGCCGATTTTGGTCAAAAATAAAAATTTAAAAAGTGCCCCAATTTCTGCTTTAAACTTTAGGTACTATCCCAAAATGTATCACTAAGGTGACAGAAGTCGATTTCGGAGCATCATTTTTGAACAGGTGCTTCAACCGTTTTGTGGCATATGAGAAATTCCCTAAGCCCCGAACCTGTCGATTTTGGTCAAAAATTTAAATTTCAAAAGTGCCCCAATTTCTGCTTTGAACTTTAGGTACTATCCCAAAATGTATCACTGAGGTGACAGAAGTTGATTTCGGAGCATCATTTTTGAACAGGTGCTTCAACCGTTTTGTGGCATATGAGAAATTCCCTAAGCCCCGGACCTGTCGATTTTGGTCAAAAATGAAAATTTCAAAAGTTCCCCAATTTCTGCTTTAAACTTTAGGTACTATCCCAAAATGTATCACTAAGGTGACAGAAGTGATTTCGGAGCATCATTTTTGAACAGGAGCTTCAACTGTTTTGTGGCATATGAGAAATTCCCTAAGCCCCAGACCTGTCGATTTTGGTCAAAAATGAAAATTTCAAAAGTTCCCCAATTTCTGCTTTAAACTTTAGGTACTATCCCAAAATGTATCACTAAGGTGACAGAAGTTGATTTCGGAGCATCATTTTTTAACAGGAGCTTCAACCGTTTTGTGGCATATGAGAAATTCCCTAAGCCCCGGACCTGTCGATTTTGGTCAAAAATGAAAATTTCAAAAGTTCCCCAATTTCTGCTTTAAACTTTAGGTACTATCCCAAAATGTATCACTAAGGTGACAGAAGTGATTTCGGAGCATCATTTTTGAACAGGAGCTTCAACCGTTTTGTGGCATATGAGAAATTCCCTAAGCCCCAGACCTGTCGATTTTGGTCAAAAATGAAAATGTCAAAAGTGCCCCAATTTCTGCTTTAAACTTTAGGTACTATCCCAAAATGTATCACTAAGGTGACAGAAGTTGATTTCGGAACATCATTTTTTAACAGGAGCTTCAACCGTTTTGTGGCATATGAGAAATTCCCTAAGCCCCGGACCTGTCGATTTTGGTCATAAATGAAAATTTCAAAAGGGCCCCAATTTCTGCTTTAAACTTTAGGTACTATCCCAAAATGTATCACTGAGGTGACAGAAGTTGATTTCGGAGCATCATTTTTGAACAGGAGCTTCAACCGTTTTGTGGCACATGAGAAATTCCCTAAACCCCGGACCTGTCGATTTTGGTCAAAAATGAAAATGTCAAAAGTGCCCCAATTTCAGCTTTAAACTTTAGGTACTATCCCAAAATGTATCACTAAGGTGACAGAAGTTGATTTCGGAGCATCATTTTTGAACAAGAGCTTCAACCGTTTTGTGGCATATGAGAAATTCCCTAAGCCCCGAACCTGTCAATTTTGGTCAAAAATAAAAATTTCAAAAGTGCCCCAATTTCTGCTTCAAACTTTAGGTACTATCCCAAAATGTATCACTAAGGTGACAGAAGTTGATTTCGGAGCATCGTTTTTGAACAGGAGCTTCCACCGTTTTGTGGCATATGAGAAATTCCCTAAGCCCCGGACCTGTCGATTTTGGTCAAAAATAAAAATTTCAAAAGTGCCCCAATTTCTGCTTTAAACTTTAGGTACTATCCCAAAATGTATCACTAAGATGACAGAAGTTGATTTCGGAGTATCGTTTTTGAAAAGGAGCTTCAACCGTTTTGTGGCATATGAGAAATTCCCTAAGCCTCGGACCTGTCAATTTTGGTCATAAATGAAAATTTCAAAAGGGCCCCAATTTCTGCTTTAAACTTTAGGTACTATCCCAAAATGTATCACTAAGGTGACAGAAGTTGATTTCGGAGCATCATTTTTGAACAGGAGCTTCAACCGTATTGTGGCATATGAGAAATTCCCTAAGCCCCGGACCTGTCGATTTTGGTCAAAAATTTAAATTTCAAAAGTGCCCCAATTTCTGCTTTAAACTTTAGGTACTATCCCAAAATGTATTACTAAGGTGACAGAAAATGATTTCGGAGCATCATTTTTGAACAGGAGCTTCAACCGTTTTGTGGCATATGAAAAATTCCCTAAGCCCAGGACCTGTCGATTTTGGTCAAAAATGAAAATTTCAAAAGTGCCCCAATTTCTGCTTTAAACTTTAGGTACTATCCCAAAATGTATCACTAAGGTGACAGAAGTTGATTTCGGAGCATCATTTTTTAACAGGAGCTTCAACCGTTTTGTGGCATATAAGAAATTCCCTAAGCCCCGGACCTGTCGATTTTGGTCATAAATGAAAATTTCAAAAGGGCCCCAATTTCTGCTTTAAACTTTAGGTACTATCCCAAAATGTATCACTAAGGTGACAGAAGTTGATTTTGGAGCATCATTTTTGAACAGGAGCTTCAACCGTATTGTGGCATATGAGAAATTCCCTAAGCCCCGGACCTGCCGATTTTGTTCAAAAATAAAAATTTAAAAAGTGCCCCAATTTCTGCTTTAAACTTTAGGTACTATCCCAAAATGTATCACTAAGGTGACAGAAGTTGATTTCGGAGCATCATTTTTGAACAGGTGCTTCAACCGTTTTGTGGCATATGAGAAATTCCCTAAGCCCCGAACCTGTCGATTTTGGTCAAAAATTTAAATTTCAAAAGTGCCCCAATTTCTGCTTTGAACTTTAGGTACTATCCCAAAATGTATCACTGAGGTGACAGAAGTTAATTTCGGAGCATCATTTTTGAACAGGTGCTTCAACCGTTTTGTGGCATATGAGAAATTCCCTAAGCCCCGAACCTGTCGATTTTGGTCAAAAATGTAAATTTCAAAAGTGCCCCAATTTCTGCTTTAAACTTTAGGTACTATCCCAAAATGTATTACTAAGGTGACAGAAAATGATTTCGGAGCATCATTTTTGAACAGGAGCTTCAACCGTTTTGTGGCATATGAAAAATTCCCTAAGCCCAGGACCTGTCGATTTTGGTCAAAAATGAAAATTTCAAAAGTGCCCCAATTTCTGCTTTAAACTTTAGGTACTATCCCAAAATGTATCACTAAGGTGACAGAAGTTGATTTCGGAGCATCATTTTTGAACAGGAGCTTCAACCGTTTTGTGGCATATGAGAAATTCCCTAAGCCCCGGACCTGTCGATTTTGGTCAAAAATGAAAATTTCAAAAGTTCCCCAATTTCTGCTTTAAACTTTAGGTACTATCCCAAAATGTATCACTAAGGTGACAGAAGTGATTTCGGAGCATCATTTTTGAACAGGAGCTTCAACCGTTTTGTGGCATATGAGAAATTCCCTAAGCCCCAGACCTGTCGATTTTGGTCAAAAATGAAAATTTCAAAAGTGCCCCAATTTCTGCTTTAAACTTTAGGTACTATCCCAAAATGTATCACTAAGGTGACAGAAGTTGATTTCGGAGCATCATTTTTTAACAGGAGCTTCAACCGTTTTGTGGCATATGAGAAATTCCCTAAGCCCCGGACCTGTCGATTTTGGTCATAAATGAAAATTTCAAAAGGGCCCCAATTTCTGCTTTAAACTTTAGGTACTATCCCAAAATGTATCACTAAGGTGACAGAAGTTGATTTCGGAGCATCATTTTTGAACAGGAGCTTCAACCGTTTTGTGGCATATGAGAAATTCCCTAAGCCATGGACCTGTCGATTTTGGTCAAAAATGAAAATTTCAAAAGTTCCCCAATTTCTGCTTTAAACTTTAGGTACTATCCCAAAATGTATCACTAAGGTGACAGAAGTTGATTTCGGAGCATCATTTTTGAACAGGAGCTTCAACCGTATTGTGGCATATGAGAAATTCCCTAAGCCCCGGACCTGCCGATTTTGGTCAAAAATAAAAATGTAAAAAGTGCCCCAATTTCTGCTTTAAACTTTAGGTACTATCCCAAAATGTATCACTAAGGTGACAGAAGTTGATTTCGGAGCATCATTTTTGAACAGGTGCTTCAACCGTTTTGTGGCATATGAGAAATTCCCTAAGCCCCGAACCTGTCGATTTTGGTCAAAAATTTAAATTTCAAAAGTGCCCCAATTTCTGCTTTAAACTTTAGGTACTATCCCAAAATGTATCACTAAGGTGACAGAAGTTGATTTCGGAGCATCATTTTTGAACAGGAGCTTCAACCGTTTTGTGGCATATGAGAAATTCCCTAAGCCCCGGACCTGTCGATTTTGGTCAAAAATGAAAATTTCAAAAGTTCCCCAATTTCTGCTTTAAACTTTAGGTACTATCCCAAAATGTATCACTAAGGTGACAGAAGTGATTTCGGAGCATCATTTTTGAACAGGAGCTTCAACCGTTTTGTGGCATATGAGAAATTCCCTAAGCCCCAGACCTGTCGATTTTGGTCAAAAATGAAAATTTCAAAAGTGCCCCAATTTCTGCTTTAAACTTTAGGTACTATCCCAAAATGTATCACTAAGGTGACAGAAGTTGATTTCGGAGCATCATTTTTTAACAGGAGCTTCAACCGTTTTGTGGCATATAAGAAATTCCCTAAGCCCCGGACCTGTCGATTTTGGTCATAAATGAAAATTTCAAAAGGGCCCCAATTTCTGCTTTAAACTTTAGGTACTATCCCAAAATGTATCACTAAGGTGACAGAAGTTGATTTTGGAGCATCATTTTTGAACAGGAGCTTCAACCGTATTGTGGCATATGAGAAATTCCCTAAGCCCCGGACCTGCCGATTTTGGTCAAAAATAAAAATTTAAAAAGTGCCCCAATTTCTGCTTTAAACTTTAGGTACTATCCCAAAATGTATCACTAAGGTGACAGAAGTCGATTTCGGAGCATCATTTTTGAACAGGTGCTTCAACCGTTTTGTGGCATATGAGAAATTCCCTAAGCCCCGAACCTGTCGATTTTGGTCAAAAATTTAAATTTCAAAAGTGCCCCAATTTCTGCTTTGAACTTTAGGTACTATCCCAAAATGTATCACTGAGGTGACAGAAGTTGATTTCGGAGCATCATTTTTGAACAGGTGCTTCAACCGTTTTGTGGCATATGAGAAATTCCCTAAGCCCCGAACCTGTCGATTTTGGTCAAAAATGTAAATTTCAAAAGTGCCCCAATTTCTGCTTTAAACTTTAGGTACTATCCCAAAATGTATTACTAAGGTGACAGAAAATGATTTCGGAGCATCATTTTTAAACAGGAGCTTCAACCGTTTTGTGGCATATGAAAAATTCCCTAAGCCCAGGACCTGTCGATTTTGGTCAAAAATGTAAATTTCAAAAGTGCCCCAATTTCTGCTTTAAACTTTAGGTACTATCCCAAAATGTATCACTAAGGTGACAGAAGTTGATTTCGGAGCATCATTTTTGAACAGGAGCTTCAACCGTTTTGTGGCATATGAGAAATTCCCTAAGCACCGTACCTGTCGATTTTGGTCAAAAATAAAAATTTCAAAAGTGCCCCAATTTCTGCTTTAAACTTTAGGTACTATCCCAAAATGTATCACTAAGGTGACAGAAGTTGATTTCGGAGCATCAGATTTGAACAGGAGCTTCAACCGTTTTGTGGCATATGAAAAATTCCCTAAGCCCAGGACCTGTCGATTTTGGTCAAAAATGAAAATTTCAAAAGTGCCCCAATTTCTGCTTTAAACTTTAGGTACTATCCCAAAATGTATCACTAAGGTGACAGAAGTTGATTTCGGAGCATCGTTTTTGAACAGGAGCTTCCACCGTTTTGTGGCATATGAGAAATTCCCTAAGCCCCGGACCTGTCGATTTTGGTCAAAAATAAAAATTTCAAAAGTGCCCCATTTCTGCTTTAAACTTTAGGTACTATCCCAAAATGTATCACTAAGATGACAGAAGTTGATTTCGGAGTATCGTTTTTGAACAGGAGCTTCAACCGTTTTGTGGCATATGAGAAATTCCCTAAGCCTCGGACCTGTCAATTTTGGTCATAAATGAAAATTTCAAAAGGGCCCCAATTTCTGCTTTAAACTTTAGGTACTATCCCAAAATGTATCACTAAGGTGACAGAAGTTGATTTCGGAGCATCATTTTTGAACAGGAGCTTCAACCGTATTGTGGCATATGAGAAATTCCCTAAGCCCCGGACCTGTCGATTTTGGTCAAAAATTTAAATTTCAAAAGTGCCCCAATTTCTGCTTTAAACTTTAGGTACTATCCCAAAATGTATTACTAAGGTGACAGAAAATGATTTCGGAGCATCATTTTTGAACAGGAGCTTCAACCGTTTTGTGGCATATGAAAAATTCCCTAAGCCCAGGACCTGTCGATTTTGGTCAAAAATGAAAATTTCAAAAGTGCCCCAATTTCTGCTTTAAACTTTAGGTACTATCCCAAAATGTATCACTAAGGTGACAGAAGTTGATTTCGGAGCATCATTTTTTAACAGGAGCTTCAACCGTTTTGTGGCATATAAGAAATTCCCTAAGCCCCGGACCTGTCGATTTTGGTCATAAATGAAAATTTCAAAAGGGCCCCAATTTCTGCTTTAAAATTTAGGTACTATCCCAAAATGTATCACTAAGGTGACAGAAGTTGATTTTGGAGCATCATTTTTGAACAGGAGCTTCAACCGTATTGTGGCATATGAGAAATTCCCTAAGCCCCGGACCTGCCGATTTTGTTCAAAAATAAAAATTTAAAAAGTGCCCCAATTTCTGCTTTAAACTTTAGGTACTATCCCAAAATGTATCACTAAGGTGACAGAAGTTGATTTCGGAGCATCATTTTTGAACAGGTGCTTCAACCGTTTTGTGGCATATGAGAAATTCCCTAAGCCCCGAACCTGTCGATTTTGGTCAAAAATTTAAATTTCAAAAGTGCCCCAATTTCTGCTTTGAACTTTAGGTACTATCCCAAAATGTATCACTGAGGTGACAGAAGTTAATTTCGGAGCATCATTTTTGAACAGGTGCTTCAACCGTTTTGTGGCATATGAGAAATTCCCTAAGCCCCGAACCTGTCGATTTTGGTCAAAAATGTAAATTTCAAAAGTGCCCCAATTTCTGCTTTAAACTTTAGGTACTATCCCAAAATGTATTACTAAGGTGACAGAAAATGATTTCGGAGCATCATTTTTGAACAGGAGCTTCAACCGTTTTGTGGCATATGAAAAATTCCCTAAGCCCAGGACCTGTCGATTTTGGTCAAAAATGAAAATTTCAAAAGTGCCCCAATTTCTGCTTTAAACTTTAGGTACTATCCCAAAATGTATCACTAAGGTGACAGAAGTTGATTTCGGAGCATCATTTTTGAACAGGAGCTTCAACCGTTTTGTGGCATATGAGAAATTCCCTAAGCCCCGGACCTGTCGATTTTGGTCAAAAATGAAAATTTCAAAAGTTCCCCAATTTCTGCTTTAAACTTTAGGTACTATCCCAAAATGTATCACTAAGGTGACAGAAGTGATTTCGGAGCATCATTTTTGAACAGGAGCTTCAACCGTTTTGTGGCATATGAGAAATTCCCTAAGCCCCAGACCTGTCGATTTTGGTCAAAAATGAAAATTTCAAAAGTGCCCCAATTTCTGCTTTAAACTTTAGGTACTATCCCAAAATGTATCACTAAGGTGACAGAAGTTGATTTCGGAGCATCATTTTTTAACAGGAGCTTCAACCGTTTTGTGGCATATGAGAAATTCCCTAAGCCCCGGACCTGTCGATTTTGGTCATAAATGAAAATTTCAAAAGGGCCCCAATTTCTGCTTTAAACTTTAGGTACTATCCCAAAATGTATCACTAAGGTGACAGAAGTTGATTTCGGAGCATCATTTTTGAACAGGAGCTTCAACCGTTTTGTGGCATATGAGAAATTCCCTAAGCCATGGACCTGTCGATTTTGGTCAAAAATGAAAATTTCAAAAGTTCCCCAATTTCTGCTTTAAACTTTAGGTACTATCCCAAAATGTATCACTAAGGTGACAGAAGTTGATTTCGGAGCATCATTTTTGAACAGGAGCTTCAACCGTATTGTGGCATATGAGAAATTCCCTAAGCCCCGGACCTGCCGATTTTGGTCAAAAATAAAAATTTAAAAAGTGCCCCAATTTCTGCTTTAAACTTTAGGTACTATCCCAAAATGTATCACTAAGGTGACAGAAGTTGATTTCGGAGCATCATTTTTGAACAGGTGCTTCAACCGTTTTGTGGCATATGAGAAATTCCCTAAGCCCCGAACCTGTCGATTTTGGTCAAAAATTTAAATTTCAAAAGTGCCCCAATTTCTGCTTTAAACTTTAGGTACTATCCCAAAATGTATCACTAAGGTGACAGAAGTTGATTTCGGAGCATCATTTTTGAACAGGAGCTTCAACCGTTTTGTGGCATATGAGAAATTCCCTAAGCCCCGGACCTGTCGATTTTGGTCAAAAATGAAAATTTCAAAAGTTCCCCAATTTCTGCTTTAAACTTTAGGTACTATCCCAAAATGTATCACTAAGGTGACAGAAGTGATTTCGGAGCATCATTTTTGAACAGGAGCTTCAACCGTTTTGTGGCATATGAGAAATTCCCTAAGCCCCAGACCTGTCGATTTTGGTCAAAAATGAAAATTTCAAAAGTGCCCCAATTTCTGCTTTAAACTTTAGGTACTATCCCAAAATGTATCACTAAGCTGACAGAAGTTGATTTTGGAGCATCATTTTTGAACAGGAGCTTCAACCGTATTGTGGCATATGAGAAATTCCCTAAGCCCCGGACCTGCCGATTTTGGTCAAAAATAAACATTTAAAAAGTGCCCCAATTTCTGCTTTAAACTTTAGGTACTATCCCAAAATGTATCACTAAGGTGACAGAAGTCGATTTCGGAGCATCATTTTTGAACAGGTGCTTCAACCGTTTTGTGGCATATGAGAAATTCCCTAAGCCCCGAACCTGTCGATTTTGGTCAAAAATTTAAATTTCAAAAGTGCCCCAATTTCTGCTTTGAACTTTAGGTACTATCCCAAAATGTATCACTGAGGTGACAGAAGTTGATTTCGGAGCATCATTTTTGAACAGGTGCTTCAACCGTTTTGTGGCATATGAGAAATTCCCTAAGCCCCGAACCTGTCGATTTTGGTCAAAAATGTAAATTTCAAAAGTGCCCCAATTTCTGCTTTAAACTTTAGGTACTATCCCAAAATGTATTACTAAGGTGACAGAAAATGATTTCGGAGCATCATTTTTAAACAGGAGCTTCAACCGTTTTGTGGCATATGAGAAATTCCCTAAGCACCGTACCTGTCGATTTTGGTCAAAAATAAAAATTTCAAAAGTGCCCCAATTTCTGCTTTAAACTTTAGGTACTATCCCAAAATGTATCACTAAGGTGACAGAAGTTGATTTCGGAGCATCAGATTTGAACAGGAGCTTCAACCGTTTTGTGGCATATGAAAAATTCCCTAAGCCCAGGACCTGTCGATTTTGGTCAAAAATGAAAATTTCAAAAGTGCCCCAATTTCTGCTTTAAACTTTAGGTACTATCCCAAAATGTATCACTAAGGTGACAGAAGTTGATTTCGGAGCATCATTTTTGAACAGGAGCTTCAACCGTTTTGTGGCATATGAGAAATTCCCTAAGCCCCGTACCTGTCGATTTTGGTCAAAAATAAAAATGTCAAATGTGCCCCAATTTCTGCTTTAAACTTTAGGTACTATCCCAAAATGTATCACTAAGGTGACAGAAGTTGATTTCGGAGCATCATTTTTGAACAGGAGCTTCAACCGTTTTGTGGCATATGAAAAATTCCCTAAGCCCAGGACCTGTCGATTGTGGTCATAAATGAAAATTTCAAATGGGCCCCAATTTCTGCTTTAAACTTTAGGTACTATCCCAAAATGTATCACTAAGGTGACATAAGTTGATTTCGGAGCATCATTTTTGAACAGGAGCTTCAACCGTTTTGTGGCATATGAGAAATTCCCTAAGCCCCGGACCTGCCGATTTTGGTCAAAAATAAAAATTTAAAAAGTGCCCCAATTTCTGCTTTAAACTTTAGGTACTATCCCAAAATGTATCACTAAGGTGACAGAAGTTGATTTCGGAGCATCATTTTTGAATAGGTGCTTCAACCGTTTTGTGGCATATGAGAAATTCCCTAAGCCCCGAACCTGTCGATTTTGGTCAAAAATTTAAATTTCAAAAGTGCCCCAATTTCTGCTTTAAACTTTAGGTACTATCCCAAAATGTATTACTAAGGTGACAGAAAATGATTTCGGAGCATCATTTTTGAACAGGAGCTTCAACCGTTTTGTGGCATATGAAAAATTCCCTAAGCCCAGGACCTGTCGATTTTGGTCAAAAATGAAAATTTCAAAAGTGCCCCAATTTCTGCTTTAAACTTTAGGTACTATCCCAAAATGTATCACTAAGGTGACAGAAGTTGATTTCGGAGCATCATTTTTGAACAGGAGCTTCAACCGTTTTGTGGCATATGAGAAATTCCCTAAGCCCCGGACCTGTCAATTTTGGTCAAAAATGAAAATTTCAAAAGTTCCCCAATTTCTGCTTTAAACTTTAGGTACTATCCCAAAATGTATCACTAAGGTGACAGAAGTTGATTTCGGAGCATCATTTTTTAACAGGAGCTTCAACCGTTTTGTGGCATATGAGAAATTCCCTAAGCCCCGGACCTGTCGATTTTGGTCATAAATGAAAATTTCAAAAGGGCCCCAATTTCTGCTTTAAACTTTAGGTACTATCCCAAAATGTATCACTAAGGTGACATAAGTTGATTTCGGAGCATCATTTTTGAACAGGAGCTTCAACCGTTTTGTGGCATATGAGAAATTCCCTAAGCCCCGGACCTGCCGATTTTGGTCAAAAATAAAAATTTAAAAAGTGCCCCAATTTCTGCTTTAAACTTTAGGTACTATCCCAAAATGTATCACTAAGGTGACAGAAGTTGATTTCGGAGCATCATTTTTGAATAGGTGCTTCAACCGTTTTGTGGCATATGAGAAATTCCCTAAGCCCCGAACCTGTCGATTTTGGTCAAAAATTTAAATTTCAAAAGTGCCCCAATTTCTGCTTTAAACTTTAGGTACTATCCCAAAATGTATTACTAAGGTGACAGAAAATGATTTCGGAGCATCATTTTTGAACAGGAGCTTCAACCATTTTGTGGCATATGAAAAATTCCCTAAGCCCAGGACCTGTCGATTTTGGTCAAAAATGAAAATTTCAAAAGTGCCCCAATTTCTGCTTTAAACTTTAGGTACTATCCCAAAATGTATCACTAAGGTGACAGAAGTTGATTTCGGAGCATCATTTTTGAACAGGAGCTTCAACCGTTTTGTGGCATATGAGAAATTCCCTAAGCCCCGGACCTGTCAATTTTGGTCAAAAATGAAAATTTCAAAAGTTCCCCAATTTCTGCTTTAAACTTTAGGTACTATCCCAAAATGTATCACTAAGGTGACAGAAGTGATTTCGGAGCATCATTTTTGAACAGGAGCTTCAACCGTTTTGTGGCATATGAGAAATTCCCTAAGCCCCAGACCTGTCGATTTTGGTCAAAAATGAAAATTTCAAAAGTGCCCCAATTTCTGCTTTAAACTTTAGGTACTATCCCAAAATGTATCACTAAGGTGACAGAAGTTGATTTCGGAGCATCATTTTTTAACAGGAGCTTCAACCGTTTTGTGGCATATGAGAAATTCCCTAAGCCCCGGACCTGTCGATTTTGGTCATAAATGAAAATTTCAAAAGGGCCCCAATTTCTGCTTTAAACTTTAGGTACTATCCCAAAATGTATCACTAAGGTGACAGAAGTTGATTTCGGAGCATCATTTTTGAACAGGAGCTTCAACCGTATTGTGGCATATGAGAAATTCCCTAAGCCCCGGACCTGCCGATTTTGGTCAAAAATAAAAATTTAAAAAGTGCCCCAATTTCTGCTTTAAACTTTAGGTACTATCCCAAAATGTATCACTAAGGTGACAGAAGTTGATTTCGGAGCATCATTTTTGAACAGGTGCTTCAACCGTTTTGTGGCATATGAGAAATTCCCTAAGCCCCGAACCTGTCGATTTTGGTCAAAAATTTAAATTTCAAAAGTGCCCCAATTTCTGCTTTGAACTTTAGGTACTATCCCAAAATGTATCACTGAGATGACAGAAGTTGATTTCGGAGCATCATTTTTGAACAGGTGCTTCAACCGTTTTGTGGCATATGAGAAATTCCCTAAGCCCCGAACCTGTCGATTTTGGTCAAAAATGTAAATTTCAAAAGTGCCCCAATTTCTGCTTTAAACTTTAGGTACTATCCCAAAATGTATTACTAAGGTGACAGAAAATGATTTCGGAGCATCATTTTTGAACAGGAGCTTCAACCGTTTTGTGGCATATGAAAAATTCCCTAAGCCCAGGACCTGTCGATTTTGGTCAAAAATGAAAATTTCAAAAGTGCCCCAATTTCTGCTTTAAACTTTAGGTACTATCCCAAAATGTATCACTAAGGTGACAGAAGTTGATTTCGGAGCATCATTTTTGAACAGGAGCTTCAACCGTTTTGTGGCATATGAAAAATTCCCTAAGCCCAGGACCTGTCAATTTTGGTCAAAAATGAAAATTTCAAAAGTGCCCCAATTTCTGCTTTAAACTTTAGGTACTATCCCAAAATGTATCACTAAGGTGACAGAAGTTGATTTCGGAGCATCATTTTTGAACAGGAGCTTCAACCGTTTTGTGGCATATGAGAAATTCCCTAAGCCCCGGACCTGTCGATTTTGGTCAAAAATGAAAATTTCAAAAGTTCCCCAATTTCTGCTTTAAACTTTAGGTACTATCCCAAAATGTATCACTAAGGTGACAGAAGTGATTTCGGAGCATCATTTTTGAACAGGAGCTTCAACTGTTTTGTGGCATATGAGAAATTCCCTAAGCCCCAGACCTGTCGATTTTGGTCAAAAATGAAAATTTCAAAAGTGCCCCAATTTCTGCTTTAAACTTTAGGTACTATCCCAAAATGTATCACTAAGGTGACAGAAGTTGATTTTGGAGCATCATTTTTTAACAGGAGCTTCAACCGTTTTGTGGCATATGAGAAATTCCCTAAGCCCCGGACCTGTCGATTTTGGTCATAAATGAAAATTTCAAAAGGGCCCCAATTTCTGCTTTAAACTTTAGGCACTATCCCAAAATGTATCACTAAGGTGACAGAAGTTGAATTCGGAGCATCATTTTTGAACAGGAGCTTCAACCGTTTTGAGGCATATGAGAAATTCCCTAAGCCCCGGACCTGTCGATTTTGGTCATAAATGAAAATTTCAAATGGGCCCCAATTTCTGCTTTAAACTTTAGGTACTATCCCAAAATGTATCACTAAGGTGACAGAAGTTGATTTCGGAGCATCATTTTTGAACAGGAGCTTCAACCGTTTTGTGGCATATGAGAAATTCCCTAAGCCCCGTACCTGTCGATTTTGGTCAAAAATGAAAATGTCAAAAGTGCCCCAATTTCTGCTTTAAACTTTAGGTACTATCCCAAAATGTATCACTAAGGTGACAGAAGTTGATTTCGGAGCATCATTTTTGAACAGGAGCTTCAACCGTTTTGTGGCACATGAGAAATTCCCTAAGCCCCGGACCTGTCGATTTTGGTCATAAATGAAAATTTCAAATGGGCCCCAATTTCTGCTTTAAACTTTAGGTACTATCCCAAAATGTATCACTAAGGTGACAGAAGTTGATTTCGGAGCATCATTTTTGAACAGGAGCTTCAACCGTTTTGTGGCATATGAGAAATTCCCTAAGCCCCGTACCTGTCGATTTTGGTCAAAAATGAAAATGTCAAAAGTGCCCCAATTTCAGCTTTAAACTTTAGGTACTATCCCAAAATGTATCACTAAGGTGACAGAAGTTGATTTCGGAGCATCATTTTTGAACAGGAGCTTCAACCGTTTTGTGGCATATGAGAAATTCCCTAAGCCATGGACCTGTCGATTTTGGTCAAAAATTAAAATGTTAAAAGTTCCCCAATTTCTGCTTTAAACTTTAGGTACTATCCCAAAATGTATCACTAAGGTGACAGAAGTTGATTTCGGAGCATCATTTTTGAACAGGAGCTTCAACCGTATTGTGGCATATGAGAAATTCCCTAAGCCCCGGACCTGCCGATTTTGGTCTAAAATAAAAATTTAAAAAGTGCCCCAATTTCTGCTTTAAACTTTAGGTACTATCCCAAAATGTATCACTAAGGTGACAGAAGTTGATTTCGGAGCATCATTTTTGAACAGGTGCTTCAACCGTTTTGTGGCATATGAGAAATTCCCTATGCCCCGAACCTGTCGATTTTGGTCAAAAATTTAATTTTCAAAAGTGCCCCAATTTCTGCTTTGAACTTTAGATACTATCCCAAAATGTATCACTGAGGTGACAGAAGTTAATTTCGGAGCATCATTTTTGAACAGGTGCTTCAACCGTTTTGTGGCATATGAGAAATTCCCTAAGCCCCGAACCTGACGATTTTGGTCAAAAATGTAAATTTCAAAAGTGCCCCAATTTCTGCTTTAAACTTTAGGTACTATCCCAAAATGTATTACTAAGGTGACAGAAAATGATTTCGGAGCATCATTTTTGAACAGGAGCTTCAACCGTTTTGTGGCATATGAAAAATTCCCTAAGCCCAGGACCTGTCGATTTTGGTCAAAAATGAAAATTTCAAAAGTGCCCCAATTTCTGCTTTAAACTTTAGGTACTATCCCAAAATGTATCACTAAGGTGACAGAAGTTGATTTCGGAGCATCATTTTTGAACAGGAGCTTCAACCGTTTTGTGGCATATGAGAAATTCCCTAAGCCCCGGACCTGTCAATTTTGGTCAAAATTGAAAATTTCAAAAGTTCCCCAATTTCTGCTTTAAACTTTAGGTACTATCCCAAAATGTATCACTAAGGTGACAGAAGTTGATTTCGGAGCATCATTTTTTAACAGGAGCTTCAACCGTTTTGTGGCATATGAGAAATTCCCTAAGCCCCGGACCTGTCGATTTTGGTCATAAATTAAAATTTCAAAAGGGCCCCAATTTCTGCTTTAAACTTTAGGTACTATCCCAAAATGTATCACTAAGGTGACATAAGTTGATTTCGGAGCATCATTTTTGAACAGGAGCTTCAACCGTTTTGTGGCATATGAGAAATTCCCTAAGCCCCGGACCTGCCGATTTTGGTCAAAAATAAAAATTTAAAAAGTGCCCCAATTTCTGCTTTAAACTTTAGGTACTATCCCAAAATGTATCACTAAGGTGACAGAAGTTGATTTCGGAGCATCATTTTTGAATAGGTGCTTCAACCGTTTTGTGGCATATGAGAAATTCCCTAAGCCCCGAACCTGTCGATTTTGGTCAAAAATTTAAATTTCAAAAGTGCCCCAATTTCTGCTTTAAACTTTAGGTACTATCCCAAAATGTATTACTAAGGTGACAGAAAATGATTTCGGAGCATCATTTTTGAACAGGAGCTTCAACCGTTTTGTGGCATATGAAAAATTCCCTAAGCCCAGGACCTGTCGATTTTGGTCAAAAATGAAAATTTCAAAAGTGCCCCAATTTCTGCTTTAAACTTTAGGTACTATCCCAAAATGTATCACTAAGGTGACAGAAGTTGATTTCGGAGCATCATTTTTGAACAGGAGCTTCAACCGTTTTGTGGCATATGAGAAATTCCCTAAGCCCCGGACCTGTCGATTTTGGTCAAAAATGAAAATTTCAAAAGTTCCCCAATTTCTGCTTTAAACTTTAGGTACTATCCCAAAATGTATCACTAAGGTGACAGAAGTGATTTCGGAGCATCATTTTTGAACAGGAGCTTCAACCGTTTTGTGGCATATGAGAAATTCCCTAAGCCCCAGACCTGTCGATTTTGGTCAAAAATGAAAATTTCAAAAGTGCCCCAATTTCTGCTTTAAACTTTAGGTACTATCCCAAAATGTATCACTAAGGTGACAGAAGTTGATTTCGGAGCATCATTTTTTAACAGGAGCTTCAACCGTTTTGTGGCATATGAGAAATTCCCTAAGCCCCGGACCTGTCGATTTTGGTCATAAATGAAAATTTCAAAAGGGCCCCAATTTCTGCTTTAAACTTTAGGTACTATCCCAAAATGTATCACTAAGGTGACAGAAGTTGATTTCGGAGCATCATTTTTGAACAGGAGCTTCAACCGTATTGTGGCATATGAGAAATTCCCTAAGCCCCGGACCTGCCGATTTTGGTCAAAAATAAAAATTTAAAAAGTGCCCCAATTTCTGCTTTAAACTTTAGGTACTATCCCAAAATGTATCACTAAGGTGACAGAAGTTGATTTTGGAGCATCATTTTTGAACAGGTGCTTCAACCGTTTTGTGGCATATGAGAAATTCCCTAAGCCCCGAACCTGTCGATTTTGGTCAAAAATTTAAATTTCAAAAGTGCCCCAATTTCTGCTTTGAACTTTAGGTACTATCCCAAAATGTATCACTGAGATGACAGAAGTTGATTTCGGAGCATCATTTTTGAACAGGTGCTTCAACCGTTTTGTGGCATATGAGAAATTCCCTAAGCCCCGAACCTGTCGATTTTGGTCAAAAATGTAAATTTCAAAAGTGCCCCAATTTCTGCTTTAAACTTTAGGTACTATCCCAAAATGTATTACTAAGGTGACAGAAAATGATTTCGGAGCATCATTTTTGAACAGGAGCTTCAACCGTTTTGTGGCATATGAAAAATTCCCTAAGCCCAGGACCTGTCGATTTTGGTCAAAAATGAAAATTTCAAAAGTGCCCCAATTTCTGCTTTAAACTTTAGGTACTATCCCAAAATGTATCACTAAGGTGACAGAAGTTGATTTCGGAGCTTCATTTTTGAACAGGAGCTTCAACCGTTTTGTGGCATATGAGAAATTCCCTAAGCCCCGGACCTGTCAATTTTGGTCAAAAATGAAAATTTCAAAAGTTCCCCAATTTCTGCTTTAAACTTTAGGTACTATCCCAAAATGTATAACTAAGGTGACAGAAGTTGATTTCGGAGCATCATTTTTTAACAGGAGCTTCAACCGTTTTGTGGCATATGAGAAATTCCCTAAGCCCCGGACCTGTCGATTTTGGTCATAAATGAAAATTTCAAAAGGGCCCCAATTTCTGCTTTAAACTTTAGGTACTATCCCAAAATGTATCACTAAGGTGACATAAGTTGATTTCGGAGCATCATTTTTGAACAGGAGCTTCAACCGTTTTGTGGCATATGAGAAATTCCCTAAGCCCCGGACCTGCCGATTTTGGTCAAAAATAAAAATTTAAAAAGTGCCCTAATTTCTGCTTTAAACTTTAGGTACTATCCCAAAATGTATCACTAAGGTGACATAAGTTGATTTCGGAGCATCATTTTTGAATAGGTGCTTCAACCGTTTTGTGGCATATGAGAAATTCCCTAAGCCCCGAACCTGTCGATTTTGGTCAAAAATTTAAATTTCAAAAGTGCCCCAATTTCTGCTTTAAACTTTAGGTACTATCCCAAAATGTATTACTAAGGTGACAGAAAATGATTTCGGAGCATCATTTTTGAACAGGAGCTTCAACCGTTTTGTGGCATATGAAAAATTCCCTAAGCCCAGGACCTGTCGATTTTGGTAAAAAATGAAAATTTCAAAAGTGCCCCAATTTCTGCTTTAAACTTTAGGTACTATCCCAAAATGTATCACTAAGGTGACAGAAGTTGATTTCGGAGCATCATTTTTGAACAGGAGCTTCAACCGTTTTGTGGCATATGAGAAATTCCCTAAGCCCCGGACCTGTCGATTTTGGTCAAAAATGAAAATTTCAAAAGTTCCCCAATTTCTGCTTTAAACTTTAGGTACTATCCCAAAATGTATCACTAAGGTGACAGAAGTGATTTCGGAGCATCATTTTTGAACAGGAGCTTCAACCGTTTTGTGGCATATGAGAAATTCCCTAAGCCCCAGACCTGTCGATTTTGGTCAAAAATGAAAATTTCAAAAGTGCCCCAATTTCTGCTTTAAACTTTAGGTACTATCCCAAAATGTATCACTAAGGTGACAGAAGTTGATTTCGGAGCATCATTTTTTAACAGGAGCTTCAACCGTTTTGTGGCATATGAGAAATTCCCTAAGCCCCGGACCTGTCGATTTTGGTCATAAATGAAAATTTCAAAAGGGCCCCAATTTCTGCTTTAAACTTTAGGTACTATCCCAAAATGTATCACTAAGGTGACAGAAGTTGATTTCGGAGCATCATTTTTGAACAGGAGCTTCAACCGTATTGTGGCATATGAGAAATTCCCTAAGCCCCGGACCTGCCGATTTTGGTCAAAAATAAAAATTTAAAAAGTGCCCCAATTTCTGCTTTAAACTTTAGGTACTATCCCAAAATGTATCACTAAGGTGACAGAAGTTGATTTCGGAGCATCATTTTTGAACAGGTGCTTCAACCGTTTTGTGGCATATGAGAAATTCCCTAAGCCCCGAACCTGTCGATTTTGGTCAAAAATTTAAATTTCAAAAGTGCCCCAATTTCTGCTTTAAACTTTAGGTACTATCCCAAAATGTATTACTAAGGTGACAGAAAATGATTTCGGAGCATCATTTTTGAACAGGAGCTTCAACCGTTTTGTGGCATATGAAAAATTCCCTAAGCCCAGGACCTGTCGATTTTGGTCAAAAATGAAAATTTCAAAAGTGCCCCAATTTCTGCTTTAAACTTTAGGTACTATCCCAAAATGTATCACTAAGGTGACAGAAGTTGATTTCGGAGCATCATTTTTGAACAGGAGCTTCAACCGTTTTGTGGCATATGAAAAATTCCCTAAGCCCAGGACCTGTCAATTTTGGTCAAAAATGAAAATTTCAAAAGTGCCCCAATTTCTGCTTTAAACTTTAGGTACTATCCCAAAATGTATCACTAAGGTGACAGAAGTTGATTTCGGAGCATCATTTTTGAACAGGAGCTTCAACCGTTTTGTGGCATATGAGAAATTCCCTAAGCCCCGGACCTGTCGATTTTGGTCAAAAATGAAAATTTCAAAAGTTCCCCAATTTCTGCTTTAAACTTTAGGTACTATCCCAAAATGTATCACTAAGGTGACAGAAGTGATTTCGGAGCATCATTTTTGAACAGGAGCTTCAACCGTTTTGTGGCATATGAGAAATTCCCTAAGCCCCAGACCTGTCGATTTTGGTCAAAAATGAAAATTTCAAAAGTGCCCCAATTTCTGCTTTAAACTTTAGGTACTATCCCAAAATGTATCACTAAGGTGACAGAAGTTGATTTCGGAGCATCATTTTTTAACAGGAGCTTCAACCGTTTTGTGGCATATGAGAAATTCCCTAAGCCCCGGACCTGTCGATTTTGGTCATAAATGAAAATTTCAAAAGGGCCCCAATTTCTGCTTTAAACTTTAGGTACTATCCCAAAATGTATCACTAAGGTGACAGAAGTTGAATTCGGAGCATCATTTTTGAACAGGAGCTTCAACCGTTTTGAGGCATATGAGAAATTCCCTAAGCCCCGGACCTGTCGATTTTGGTCATAAATGAAAATTTCAAATGGGCCCCAATTTCTGCTTTAAACTTTAGGTACTATCCCAAAATGTATCACTAAGGTGACAGAAGTTGATTTCGGAGCATCATTTTTGAACAGGAGCTTCAACCGTTTTGTGGCATATGAGAAATTCCCTAAGCCCCGTACCTGTCGATTTTGGTCAAAAATGAAAATGTCAAAAGTGCCCCAATTTCTGCTTTAAACTTTAGGTACTATCCCAAAATGTATCACTAAGGTGACAGAAGTTGATTTCGGAGCATCATTTTTGAACAGGAGCTTCAACCGTATTGTGGCATATGAGAAATTCCCTAAGCCCCGGACCTGTCGATTTTGGTCAAAAATGAAAATTTCACAAGGGCCCCAATTTCTGCTTTAAACTTTAGGTACTATCCCAAAATGTATCACTAAGGTGACAGAAGTTGATTTCGGAGCATCATTTTTGAACAGGAGCTTCAACCGTTTTGTGGCATATGAAAAATTCCCTAAGCCCAGGACCTGTCGATTTTGGTCAAAAATGAAAATTTCAAAAGTGCCCCAATTTCTGCTTTAAACTTTAGGTACTATCCCAAAATGTATCACTAAGGTGACAGAAGTTGATTTCGGAGCATCATTTTTGAACAGGAGCTTCAACCGTATTGTGGCATATGAGAAATTCCCTAAGCCCCAGACCTGCCGATTTTGGTCAAAAATAAAAATTTCAAAAGTGCCCCAATTTCTGCTTTAAACTTTAGGTACTATCCCAAAATGTATCACTAAGGTGACAGAAGTTGATTTCGGAGCATCATTTTTGAACAGGAGCTTCAACCGTTTTGTGGCATATGAAAAATTCCCTAAGCCCAGGACCTGTCAATTTTGGTCAAAAATGAAAATTTCAAAAGTGCCCCAATTTCTGCTTTAAACTTTAGGTACTATCCCAAAATGTATCACTAAGGTGACAGAAGTTGATTTCGGAGCATCATTTTTGAACAGGAGCTTCAACCGTTTTGTGGCATATGAGAAATTCCCTAAGCCCCAGACCTGTCGATTTTGGTCAAAAATGAAAATTTCAAAAGTGCCCCAATTTCTGCTTTAAACTTTAGGTACTATCCCAAAATGTATCACTAAGGTGACAGAAGTTGATTTCGGAGCATCATTTTTTAACAGGAGCTTCAACCGTTTTGTGGCATATGAGAAATTCCCTAAGCCCCGGACCTGTCGATTTTGGTCATAAATGAAAATTTCAAAAGGGCCCCAATTTCTGCTTTAAACTTTAGGTACTATCCCAAAATGTATCACTAAGGTGACAGAAGTTGAATTCGGAGCATCATTTTTGAACAGTAGCTTCAACCGTTTTGTGGCATATGAGAAATTCCCTAAGCCCCGGACCTGTCGATTTTGGTCATAAATGAAAATTTCAAATGGGCCCCAATTTCTGCTTTAAACTTTAGGTACTATCCCAAAATGTATCACTAAGGTGACAGAAGTTGATTTCGGAGCATCATTTTTGAACAGGAGCTTCAACCGTTTTGTGGCATATGAGAAATTCCCTAAGCCCCGTACCTGTCGATTTTGGTCAAAAATGAAAATGTCAAAAGTGCCCCAATTTCAGCTTTAAACTTTAGGTACTATCCCAAAATGTATCACTAAGGTGACAGAAGTTGATTTCGGAGCATCATTTTTGAACAGGAGCTTCAACCGTATTGTGGCATATGAGAAATTCCCTAAGCCCCGGACCTGTCGATTTTGGTCAAAAATGAAAATTTCACAAGGGCCCCAATTTCTGCTTTAAACTTTAGGTACTATCCCAAAATGTATCACTAAGGTGACAGAAGTTGATTTCGGAGCATCATTTTTGAACAGGAGCTTCAACCGTTTTGTGGCATATGAAAAATTCCCTAAGCCATGGACCTGTCGATTTTGGTCAAAAATTAAAATTTTAAAAGTTCCCCAATTTCTGCTTTAAACTTTAGGTACTATCCCAAAATGTATCACTAAGGTGACAGAAGTTGATTTCGGAGCATCATTTTTGAACAGGAGCTTCAACCGTATTGTGGCATATGAGAAATTCCCTAAGCCCCGGACCTGCCAATTTTGGTCAAAAATAAAAATTTAAAAAGTGCCCCAATTTCTGCTTTAAACTTTAGGTACTATCCCAAAATGTATCACTAAGGTGACAGAAGTTGATTTCGGAGCATCATTTTTGAACAGGTGCTTCAACCGTTTTGTGGCATATGAGAAATTCCCTAAGCCCCGAACCTGTCGATTTTGGTCAAAAATTTAATTTTCAAAAGTGCCCCAATTTCTGCTTTGAACTTTAGATACTATCCCAAAATGTATCACTGAGGTGACAGAAGTTAATTTCGGAGCATCATTTTTGAACAGGTGCTTCAACCGTTTTGTGGCATATGAGAAATTCCCTAAGCCCCGAACCTGACGATTTTGGTCAAAAATGTAAATTTCAAAAGTGCCCCAATTTCTGCTTTAAACTTTAGGTACTATCCCAAAATGTATTACTAAGGTGACAGAAAATGATTTCGGAGCATCATTTTTGAACAGGAGCTTCAACCGTTTTGTGGCATATGAAAAATTCCCTAAGCCCAGGACCTGTCGATTTTGGTCAAAAATGAAAATTTCAAAAGTGCCCCAATTTCTGCTTTAAACTTTAGGTACTATCCCAAAATGTATCACTAAGGTGACAGAAGTTGATTTCGGAGCATCATTTTTGAACAGGAGCTTCAACCGTTTTGTGGCATATGAGAAATTCCCTAAGCCCCGGACCTGTCAATTTTGGTCAAAAATGAAAATTTCAAAAGTTCCCCAATTTCTGCTTTAAACTTTAGGTACTATCCCAAAATGTATCACTAAGGTGACAGAAGTTGATTTCGGAGCATCATTTTTTAACAGGAGCTTCAACCGTTTTGTGGCATATGAGAAATTCCCTAAGCCCCGGACCTGTCGATTTTGGTCATAAATGAAAATTTCAAAAGGGCCCCAATTTCTGCTTTAAACTTTAGGTACTATCCCAAAATGTATCACTAAGGTGACATAAGTTGATTTCGGAGCATCATTTTTGAACAGGAGCTTCAACCGTTTTGTGGCATATGAGAAATTCCCTAAGCCCCGGACCTGCCGATTTTGGTCAAAAATAAAAATTTAAAAAGTGCCCCAATTTCTGCTTTAAACTTTAGGTACTATCCCAAAATGTATCACTAAGGTGACAGAAGTTGATTTCGGAGCATCATTTTTGAATAGGTGCTTCAACCGTTTTGTGGCATATGAGAAATTCCCTAAGCCCCGAACCTGTCGATTTTGGTCAAAAATTTAAATTTCAAAAGTGCCCCAATTTCTGCTTTAAACTTTAGGTACTATCCCAAAATGTATTACTAAGGTGACAGAAAATGATTTCGGAGCATCATTTTTGAACAGGAGCTTCAACCGTTTTGTGGCATATGAAAAATTCCCTAAGCCGAGGACCTGTCGATTTTGGTCAAAAATGAAAATTTCAAAAGTGCCCCAATTTCTGCTTTAAACTTTAGGTACTATCCCAAAATGTATCACTAAGGTGACAGAAGTTGATTTCGGAGCATCATTTTTGAACAGGAGCTTCAACCGTTTTGTGGCATATGAGAAATTCCCTAAGCCCCAGACCTGTCGATTTTGGTCAAAAATGAAAATTTCAAAAGTGCCCCAATTTCTGCTTTAAACTTTAGGTACTATCCCAAAATGTATCACTAAGGTGACAGAAGTTGATTTCGGAGCATCATTTTTTAACAGGAGCTTCAACCGTTTTGTGGCATATGAGAAATTCCCTAAGCCCCGGACCTGTCGATTTTGGTCATAAATGAAAATTTCAAAAGGGCCCCAATTTCTGCTTTAAACTTTAGGTACTATCCCAAAATGTATCACTAAGGTGACAGAAGTTGATTTCGGAGCATCATTTTTGAACAGGAGCTTCAACCGTATTGTGGCATATGAGAAATTCCCTAAGCCCCGGACCTGCCGATTTTGGTCAAAAATAAAAATTTAAAAAGTGCCCCAATTTCTGCTTTAAACTTTAGGTACTATCCCAAAATGTATCACTAAGGTGACAGAAGTTGATTTCGGAGCATCATTTTTGAACAGGTGCTTCAACCGTTTTGTGGCATATGAGAAATTCCCTAAGCCCCGTACCTGTCGATTTTGGTCAAAAATTTAAATTTCAAAAGTGCCCCAATTTCTGCTTTGAACTTTAGGTACTATCCCAAAATGTATCACTGAGATGACAGAAGTTGATTTCGGAGCATCATTTTTGAACAGGTGCTTCAACCGTTTTGTGGCATATGAGAAATTCCCTAAGCCCCGAACCTGTCGATTTTGGTCAAAAATGTAAATTTCAAAAGTGCCCCAATTTCTGCTTTAAACTTTAGGTACTATCCCAAAATGTATCACTAAGGTGACAGAAGTTGATTTCGGAGCATCATTTTTGAACAGGAGCTTCAACCGTTTTGTGGCATATGAGAAATTCCCTAAGCCCCGTACCTGTCGATTTTGGTCAAAAATAAAAATTTCAAATGTGCCCCAATTTCTGCTTTAAACTTTAGGTACTATCCCAAAATGTATCACTAAGGTGACAGAAGTTGATTTCGGAGCATCATTTTTGAACAGGAGCTTCCACCGTTTTGTGGCATATGAAAAATTCCCTAAGCCCAGGACCTGTCAATTTTGGTCAAAAATGAAAATTTCAAAAGTGCCCCAATTTCTGCTTTAAACTTTAGGTACTATCCCAAAATGTATCACTAAGGTGACAGAAGTGATTTCGGAGCATCATTTTTGAACAGGAGCTTCAACCGTTTTGTGGCATATGAGAAATTCCCTAAGCCGAGGACCTGTCGATTTTGGTCAAAAATGAAAATTTCAAAAGTGCCCCAATTTCTGCTTTAAACTTTAGGTACTATCCCAAAATGTATCACTAAGGTGACAGAAGTTGATTTCGGAGCATCATTTTTGAACAGGAGCTTCAACCGTTTTGTGGCATATGAGAAATTCCCTAAGCCCCGGACCTGTCGATTTTGGTCAAAAATGAAAATGTCAAAAGTTCCCCAATTTCTGCTTTAAACTTTAGGTACTATCCCAAAATGTATCACTAAGGTGACAGAAGTGATTTCGGAGCATCATTTTTGAACAGGAGCTTCAACCGTTTTGTGGCATATGAGAAATTCCCTAAGCCCCAGACCTGTCGATTTTGGTCAAAAATGAAAATTTCAAAAGTGCCCCAATTTCTGCTTTAAACTTTAGGTACTATCCCAAAATGTATCACTAAGGTGACAGAAGTTGATTTCGGAGCATCATTTTTTAACAGGAGCTTCAACCGTTTTGTGGCATATGAGAAATTCCCTAAGCCCCGGACCTGTCGATTTTGGTCATAAATGAAAATTTCAAAAGGGCCCCAATTTCTGCTTTAAACTTTAGGTACTATCCCAAAATGTATCACTAAGGTGACAGAAGTTGATTT
Organism: Pseudophryne corroboree; assembly: GCF_028390025.1. Lineage (NCBI taxonomy): Eukaryota > Metazoa > Chordata > Amphibia > Anura > Myobatrachidae > Pseudophryne > Pseudophryne corroboree. Next base: position 101,863 of record NW_026967790.1, on the reverse strand, counting down.
CGGAGCATCATTTTTGAACAGGAGCTTCAACCGTATTGTGGCATATGAGAAATTCCCTAAGCCCCGGACCTGCCGATTTTGGTCAAAAATAAAAATTTAAAAAGTGCCCCAATTTCTGCTTTAAACTTTAGGTACTATCCCAAAATGTATCACTAAGGTGACAGAAGTTGATTTCGGAGCATCATTTTTGAACAGGTGCTTCAACCGTTTTGTGGCATATGAGAAATTCCCTAAGCCCCGAACCTGTCGATTTTGGTCAAAAATTTAAATTTCAAAAGTGCCCCAATTTCTGCTTTGAACTTTAGGTACTATCCCAAAATGTATCACTGAGATGACAGAAGTTGATTTCGGAGCATCATTTTTGAACAGGTGCTTCAACCGTTTTGTGGCATATGAGAAATTCCCTAAGCCCCGAACCTGTCGATTTTGGTCAAAAATGTAAATTTCAAAAGTGCCCCAATTTCTGCTTTAAACTTTAGGTACTATCCCAAAATGTATCACTAAGGTGACAGAAGTTGATTTCGGAGCATCATTTTTGAACAGGAGCTTCAACCGTTTTGTGGCATATGAGAAATTCCCTAAGCCCCGTACCTGTCGATTTTGGTCAAAAATAAAAATTTCAAATGTGCCCCAATTTCTGCTTTAAACTTTAGGTACTATCCCAAAATGTATCACTAAGGTGACAGAAGTTGATTTCGGAGCATCATTTTTGAACAGGAGCTTCAACCGTTTTGTGGCATATGAAAAATTCCCTAAGCCCAGGACCTGTCAATTTTGGTCAAAAATGAAAATTTCAAAAGTGCCCCAATTTCTGCTTTAAACTTTAGGTACTATCCCAAAATGTATCACTACGGTGACAGAAGTGATTTCGGAGCATCATTTTTGAACAGGAGCTTCAACCGTTTTGTGGCATATGAGAAATTCCCTAAGCCCCAGACCTGTCGATTTTGGTCAAAAATGAAAATTTCAAAAGTGCCCCAATTTCTGCTTTAAACTTTAGGTACTATCCCAAAATGTATCACTAAGGTGACAGAAGTTGATTTCGGAGCATCATTTTTTAACAGGAGCTTCAACCGTTTTGTGGCATATGAGAAATTCCCTAAGCCCCGGACCTGTCGATTTTGGTCATAAATGAAAATTTCAAATGGGCCCCAATTTCTGCTTTAAACTTTAGGTACTATCCCAAAATGTATCACTAAGGTGACAGAAGTTGAATTCGGAGCATCATTTTTGAACAGGAGCTTCAACCGTTTTGAGGCATATGAGAAATTCCCTAAGCCCCGGACCTGTCGATTTTGGTCATAAATGAAAATTTCAAATGGGCCCCAATTTCTGCTTTAAACTTTAGGTACTATCCCAAAATGTATCACTAAGGTGACAGAAGTTGATTTCGGAGCATCATTTTTGAACAGGAGCTTCAACCGTTTTGTGGCATATGAGAAATTCCCTTAGCCCCGTACCTGTCGATTTTGGTCAAAAATGAAAATGTCAAAAGTGCCCCAATTTCTGCTTTAAACTTTAGGTACTATCCCAAAATGTATCACTAAGGTGACAGAAGTTGATTTCGGAGCATCATTTTTGAACAGGAGCTTCAACCGTATTGTGGCATATGAGAAATTCCCTAAGCCCCGGACCTGTCGATTTTGGTCAAAAATGAAAATTTCACAAGGGCCCCAATTTCTGCTTTAAACTTTAGGTACTATCCCAAAATGTATCACTAAGGTGACAGAAGTTGATTTCGGAGCATCATTTTTGAACAGGAGCTTCAACCGTTTTGTGGCATATGAAAAATTCCCTAAGCCCAGGACCTGTCGATTTTGGTCAAAAATGAAAATTTCAAAAGTGCCCCAATTTCTGCTTTAAACTTTAGGTACTATCCCAAAATGTATCACTAAGGTGACAGAAGTTGATTTCGGAGCATCATTTTTGAACAGGAGCTTCAACCGTATTGTGGCATATGAGAAATTCCCTAAGCCCCAGACCTGCCGATTTTGGTCAAAAATAAAAATTTCAAAAGTGCCCCAATTTCTGCTTTAAACTTTAGGTACTATCCCAAAATGTATCACTAAGGTGACAGAAGTTGATTTCGGAGCATCATTTTTGAACAGGAGCTTCAACCGTTTTGTGGCATATGAAAAATTCCCTAAGCCCAGGACCTGTCAATTTTGGTCAAAAATGAAAATTTCAAAAGTGCCCCAATTTCTGCTTTAAACTTTAGGTACTATCCCAAAATGTATCACTAAGGTGACAGAAGTTGATTTCGGAGCATCATTTTTGAACAGGAGCTTCAACCGTTTTGTGGCATATGAGAAATTCCCTAAGCCCCGGACCTGTCGATTTTGGTCAAAAATGAAAATTTCAAAAGTTCCCCAATTTCTGCTTTAAACTTTAGGTACTATCCCAAAATGTATCACTAAGGTGACAGAAGTGATTTCGGAGCATCATTTTTGAACAGGAGCTTCAACCGTTTTGTGGCATATGAGAAATTCCCTAAGCCCCAGACCTGTCGATTTTGGTCAAAAATGAAAATTTCAAAAGTGCCCCAATTTCTGCTTTAAACTTTAGGTACTATCCCAAAATGTATCACTAAGGTGACAGAAGTTGATTTCGGAGCATCATTTTTTAACAGGAGCTTCAACCGTTTTGTGGCATATGAGAAATTCCCTAAGCCCCGGACCTGTCGATTTTGGTCATAAATGAAAATTTCAAAAGGGCCCCAATTTCTGCTTTAAACTTTAGGTACTATCCCAAAATGTATCACTAAGGTGACAGAAGTTGAATTCGGAGCATCATTTTTGAACAGTAGCTTCAACCGTTTTGAGGCATATGAGAAATTCCCTAAGCCCCGGACCTGTCGATTTTGGTCATAAATGAAAATTTCAAATGGGCCCCAATTTCTGCTTTAAACTTTAGGTACTATCCCAAAATGTATCACTAAGGTGACAGAAGTTGATTTCGGAGCATCATTTTTGAACAGGAGCTTCAACCGTTTTGTGGCATATGAGAAATTCCCTAAGCCCCGTACCTGTCGATTTTGGTCAAAAATGAAAATGTCAAAAGTGCCCCAATTTCAGCTTTAAACTTTAGGTACTATCCCAAAATGTATCACTAAGGTGACAGAAGTTGATTTCGGAGCATCATTTTTGAACAGGAGCTTCAACCGTATTGTGGCATATGAGAAATTCCCTAAGCCATGGACCTGTCGATTTTGGTCAAAAATTAAAATTTTAAAAGTTCCCCAATTTCTGCTTTAAACTTTAGGTACTATCCCAAAATGTATCACTAAGGTGACAGAAGTTGATTTCGGAGCATCATTTTTGAACAGGAGCTTCAACCGTATTGTGGCATATGAGAAATTCCCTAAGCCCCGGACCTGCCAATTTTGGTCAAAAATAAAAATTTAAAAAGTGCCCCAATTTCTGCTTTAAACTTTAGGTACTATCCCAAAATGTATCACTAAGGTGACAGAAGTTGATTTCGGAGCATCATTTTTGAACAGGTGCTTCAACCGTTTTGTGGCATATGAGAAATTCCCTAAGCCCCGAACCTGTCGATTTTGGTCAAAAATTTAATTTTCAAAAGTGCCCCAATTTCTGCTTTGAACTTTAGATACTATCCCAAAATGTATCACTGAGGTGACAGAAGTTAATTTCGGAGCATCATTTTTGAACAGGTGCTTCAACCGTTTTGTGGCATATGAGAAATTCCCTAAGCCCCGAACCTGACGATTTTGGTCAAAAATGTAAATTTCAAAAGTGCCCCAATTTCTGCTTTAAACTTTAGGTACTATCCCAAAATGTATTACTAAGGTGACAGAAAATGATTTCGGAGCATCATTTTTGAACAGGAGCTTCAACCGTTTTGTGGCATATGAAAAATTCCCTAAGCCCCGGACCTGTCAATTTTGGTCAAAAATGAAAATTTCAAAAGTTCCCCAATTTCTGCTTTAAACTTTAGGTACTATCCCAAAATGTATCACTAAGGTGACAGAAGTTGATTTCGGAGCATCATTTTTTAACAGGAGCTTCAACCGTTTTGTGGCATATGAGAAATTCCCTAAGCCCCGGACCTGTCGATTTTGGTCATAAATGAAAATTTCAAAAGGGCCCCAATTTCTGCTTTAAACTTTAGGTACTATCCCAAAATGTATCACTAAGGTGACATAAGTTGATTTCGGAGCATCATTTTTGAACAGGAGCTTCAACCGTTTTGTGGCATATGAGAAATTCCCTAAGCCCCGGACCTGCCGATTTTGGTCAAAAATAAAAATTTAAAAAGTGCCCCAATTTCTGCTTTAAACTTTAGGTACTATCCCAAAATGTATCACTAAGGTGACAGAAGTTGATTTCGGAGCATCATTTTTGAATAGGTGCTTCAACCGTTTTGTGGCATATGAGAAATTCCCTAAGCCCCGAACCTGTCGATTTTGGTCAAAAATTTAAATTTCAAAAGTGCCCCAATTTCTGCTTTAAACTTTAGGTACTATCCCAAAATGTATTACTAAGGTGACAGAAAATGATTTCGGAGCATCATTTTTGAACAGGAGCTTCAACCGTTTTGTGGCATATGAAAAATTCCCTAAGCCCAGGACCTGTCGATTTTGGTCAAAAATGAAAATTTCAAAAGTGCCCCAATTTCTGCTTTAAACTTTAGGTACTATCCCAAAATGTATCACTAAGGTGACAGAAGTTGATTTCGGAGCATCATTTTTGAACAGGAGCTTCAACCGTTTTGTGGCATATGAGAAATTCCCTAAGCCCCGGACCTGTCGATTTTGGTCAAAAATGAAAATTTCAAAAGTTCCCCAATTTCTGCTTTAAACTTTAGGTACTATCCCAAAATGTATCACTAAGGTGACAGAAGTGATTTCGGAGCATCATTTTTGAACAGGAGCTTCAACCGTTTTGTGGCATATGAGAAATTCCCTAAGCCCCAGACCTGTCGATTTTGGTCAAAAATGAAAATTTCAAAAGTGCCCCAATTTCTGCTTTAAACTTTAGGTACTATCCCAAAATGTATCACTAAGGTGACAGAAGTTGATTTCGGAGCATCATTTTTTAACAGGAGCTTCAACCGTTTTGTGGCATATGAGAAATTCCCTAAGCCCCGGACCTGTCGATTTTGGTCATAAATGAAAATTTCAAAAGGGCCCCAATTTCTGCTTTAAACTTTAGGTACTATCCCAAAATGTATCACTAAGGTGACAGAAGTTGATTTCGAAGCATCATTTTTGAACAGGAGCTTCAACCGTATTGTGGCATATGAGAAATTCCCTAAGCCCCGGACCTGCCGATTTTGGTCAAAAATAAAAATTTAAAAAGTGCCCCAATTTCTGCTTTAAACTTTAGGTACTATCCCAAAATGTATCACTAAGGTGACAGAAGTTGATTTCGGAGCATCATTTTTGAACAGGTGCTTCAACCGTTTTGTGGCATATGAGAAATTCCCTAAGCCCCGAACCTGTCGATTTTGGTCAAAAATTTAAATTTCAAAAGTGCCCCAATTTCTGCTTTGAACTTTAGGTACTATCCCAAAATGTATCACTGAGATGACAGAAGTTGATTTCGGAGCATCATTTTTGAACAGGTGCTTTAACCGTTTTGTGGCATATGAGAAATTCCCTAAGCCCCGAACCTGTCGATTTTGGTCAAAAATGTAAATTTCAAAAGTGCCCCAATTTCTGCTTTAAACTTTAGGTACTATCCCAAAATGTATTACTAAGGTGACAGAAAATGATTTCGGAGCATCATTTTTGAACAGGAGCTTCAACCGTTTTGTGGCATATGAAAAATTCCCTAAGCCCAGGACCTGTCGATTTTGGTCAAAAATGAAAATTTCAAAAGTGCCCCAATTTCTGCTTTAAACTTTAGGTACTATCCCAAAATGTATCACTAAGGTGACAGAAGTTGATTTCGGAGCATCATTTTTGAACAGGAGCTTCAACCGTTTTGTGGCATATGAGAAATTCCCTAAGCCCCGTACCTGTCGATTTTGGTCAAAAATAAAAATTTCAAATGTGCCCCAATTTCTGCTTTAAACTTTAGGTACTATCCCAAAATGTATCACTAAGGTGACAGAAGTTGATTTCGGAGCATCATTTTTGAACAGGAGCTTCAACCGTTTTGTGGCATATGAAAAATTCCCTAAGCCCAGGACCTGTCAATTTTGGTCAAAAATGAAAATTTCAAAAGTGCCCCAATTTCTGCTTTAAACTTTAGGTACTATCCCAAAATGTATCACTAAGGTGACAGAAGTTGATTTCGGAGCATCATTTTTGAACAGGAGCTTCAACCGTTTTGTGGCATATGAGAAATTCCCTAAGCCCCGGACCTGTCGATTTTGGTCAAAAATGAAAATTTCAAAAGTTCCCCAATTTCTGCTTTAAACTTTAGGTACTATCCCAAAATGTATCACTAAGGTGACAGAAGTGATTTCGGAGCATCATTTTTGAACAGGAGCTTCAACCGTTTTGTGGCATATGAGAAATTCCCTAAGCCCCAGACCTGTCGATTTTGGTCAAAAATGAAAATTTCAAAAGTGCCCCAATTTCTGCTTTAAACTTTAGGTACTATCCCAAAATGTATCACTAAGGTGACAGAAGTTGATTTCGGAGCATCATTTTTTAACAGGAGCTTCAACCGTTTTGTGGCATATGAGAAATTCCCTAAGCCCCGGACCTGTCGATTTTGGTCATAAATGAAAATTTCAAAAGGGCCCCAATTTCTGCTTTAAACTTTAGGTACTATCCCAAAATGTATCACTAAGGTGACAGAAGTTGAATTCGGAGCATCATTTTTGAACAGGAGCTTCAACCGTTTTGAGGCATATGAGAAATTCCCTAAGCCCCGGACCTGTCGATTTTGGTCATAAATGAAAATTTCAAATGGGCCCCAATTTCTGCTTTAAACTTTAGGTACTATCCCAAAATGTATCACTAAGGTGACAGAAGTTGATTTCGGAGCATCATTTTTGAACAGGAGCTTCAACCGTTTTGTGGCATATGAGAAATTCCCTAAGCCCCGTACCTGTCGATTTTGGTCAAAAATGAAAATGTCAAAAGTGCCCCAATTTCTGCTTTAAACTTTAGGTACTATCCCAAAATGTATCACTAAGGTGACAGAAGTTGATTTCGGAGCATCATTTTTGAACAGGAGCTTCAACCGTATTGTGGCATATGAGAAATTCCCTAAGCCCCGGACCTGTCGATTTTGGTCAAAAATGAAAATTTCACAAGGGCCCCAATTTCTGCTTTAAACTTTAGGTACTATCCCAAAATGTATCACTAAGGTGACAGAAGTTGATTTCGGAGCATCATTTTTGAACAGGAGCTTCAACCGTTTTGTGGCATATGAAAAATTCCCTAAGCCCAGGACCTGTCGATTTTGGTCAAAAATGAAAATTTCAAAAGTGCCCCAATTTCTGCTTTAAACTTTAGGTACTATCCCAAAATGTATCACTAAGGTGACAGAAGTTGATTTCGGAGCATCATTTTTGAACAGGAGCTTCAACCGTATTGTGGCATATGAGAAATTCCCTAAGCCCCAGACCTGCCGATTTTGGTCAAAAATAAAAATTTCAAAAGTGCCCCAATTTCTGCTTTAAACTTTAGGTACTATCCCAAAATGTATCACTAAGGTGACAGAAGTTGATTTCGGAGCATCATTTTTGAACAGGAGCTTCAACCGTTTTGTGGCATATGAAAAATTCCCTAAGCCCAGGACCTGTCAATTTTGGTCAAAAATGAAAATTTCAAAAGTGCCCCAATTTCTGCTTTAAACTTTAGGTACTATCCCAAAATGTATCACTAAGGTGACAGAAGTTGATTTCGGAGCATCATTTTTGAACAGGAGCTTCAACCGTTTTGTGGCATATGAGAAATTCCCTAAGCCTCGGACCTGTCGATTTTGGTCAAAAATGAAAATTTCAAAAGTGCCCCAATTTCTGCTTTAAACTTTAGGTACTATCCCAAAATGTATCACTAAGGTGACAGAAGTTGATTTCGGAGCATCATTTTTGAACAGGAGCTTCAACCGTTTTGTGGCATATGAGAAATTCCCTAAGCCCCGGACCTGTCGATTTTGGTCAAAAATGAAAATTTCAAAAGTTCCCCAATTTCTGCTTTAAACTTTAGGTACTATCCCAAAATGTATCACTAAGGTGACAGAAGTGATTTCGGAGCATCATTTTTGAACAGGAGCTTCAACCGTTTTGTGGCATATGAGAAATTCCCTAAGCCCCAGACCTGTCGATTTTGGTCAAAAATGAAAATTTCAAAAGTGCCCCAATTTCTGCTTTAAACTTTAGGTACTATCCCAAAATGTATCACTAAGGTGACAGAAGTTGATTTCGGAGCATCATTTTTTAACAGGAGCTTCAACCGTTTTGTGGCATATGAGAAATTCCCTAAGCCCCGGACCTGTCGATTTTGGTCATAAATGAAAATTTCAAAAGGGCCCCAATTTCTGCTTTAAACTTTAGGTACTATCCCAAAATGTATCACTAAGGTGACAGAAGTTGAATTCGGAGCATCATTTTTGAACAGTAGCTTCAACCGTTTTGAGGCATATGAGAAATTCCCTAAGCCCCGGACCTGTCGATTTTGGTCATAAATGAAAATTTCAAATGGGCCCCAATTTCTGCTTTAAACTTTAGGTACTATCCCAAAATGTATCACTAAGGTGACAGAAGTTGATTTCGGAGCATCATTTTTGAACAGGAGCTTCAACCGTTTTGTGGCATATGAGAAATTCCCTAAGCCCCGTACCTGTCGATTTTGGTCAAAAATGAAAATGTCAAAAGTGCCCCAATTTCAGCTTTAAACTTTAGGTACTATCCCAAAATGTATCACTAAGGTGACAGAAGTTGATTTCGGAGCATCATTTTTGAACAGGAGCTTCAACCGTATTGTGGCATATGAGAAATTCCCTAAGCCATGGACCTGTCGATTTTGGTCAAAAATTAAAATTTTAAAAGTTCCCCAATTTCTGCTTTAAACTTTAGGTACTATCCCAAAATGTATCACTAAGGTGACAGAAGTTGATTTCGGAGCATCATTTTTGAACAGGAGCTTCAACCGTTTTGTGGCATATGAAAAATTCCCTAAGCCCAGGACCTGTCAATTTTGGTCAAAAATGAAAATTTCAAAAGTGCCCCAATTTCTGCTTTAAACTTTAGGTACTATCCCAAAATGTATCACTAAGGTGACAGAAGTTGATTTCGGAGCATCATTTTTGAACAGGAGCTTCAACCGTTTTGTGGCATATGAGAAATTCCCTAAGCCCCGGACCTGTCGATTTTGGTCAAAAATGAAAATTTCAAAAGTTCCCCAATTTCTGCTTTAAACTTTAGGTACTATCCCAAAATGTATCACTAAGGTGACAGAAGTGATTTCGGAGCATCATTTTTGAACAGGAGCTTCAACCGTTTTGTGGCATATGAGAAATTCCCTAAGCCCCAGACCTGTCGATTTTGGTCAAAAATGAAAATTTCAAAAGTGCCCCAATTTCTGCTTTAAACTTTAGGTACTATCCCAAAATGTATCACTAAGGTGACAGAAGTTGATTTCGGAGCATCATTTTTTAACAGGAGCTTCAACCGTTTTGTGGCATATGAGAAATTCCCTAAGCCCCGGACCTGTCGATTTTGGTCATAAATGAAAATTTCAAAAGGGCCCCAATTTCTGCTTTAAACTTTAGGTACTATCCCAAAATGTATCACTAAGGTGACAGAAGTTGAATTCGGAGCATCATTTTTGAACAGTAGCTTCAACCGTTTTGAGGCATATGAGAAATTCCCTAAGCCCCGGACCTGTCGATTTTGGTCATAAATGAAAATTTCAAATGGGCCCCAATTTCTGCTTTAAACTTTAGGTACTATCCCAAAATGTATCACTAAGGTGACAGAAGTTGATTTCGGAGCATCATTTTTGAACAGGAGCTTCAACCGTTTTGTGGCATATGAGAAATTCCCTAAGCCCCGTACCTGTCGATTTTGGTCAAAAATGAAAATGTCAAAAGTGCCCCAATTTCAGCTTTAAACTTTAGGTACTATCCCAAAATGTATCACTAAGGTGACAGAAGTTGATTTCGGAGCATCATTTTTGAACAGGAGCTTCAACCGTATTGTGGCATATGAGAAATTCCCTAAGCCATGGACCTGTCGATTTTGGTCAAAAATTAAAATTTTAAAAGTTCCCCAATTTCTGCTTTAAACTTTAGGTACTATCCCAAAATGTATCACTAAGGTGACAGAAGTTGATTTCGGAGCATCATTTTTGAACAGGAGCTTCAACCGTATTGTGGCATATGAGAAATTCCCTAAGCCCCGGACCTGCCAATTTTGGTCAAAAATAAAAATTTAAAAAGTGCCCCAATTTCTGCTTTAAACTTTAGGTACTATCCCAAAATGTATCACTAAGGTGACAGAAGTTGATTTCGGAGCATCATTTTTGAACAGGTGCTTCAACCGTTTTGTGGCATATGAGAAATTCCCTAAGCCCCGAACCTGTCGATTTTGGTCAAAAATTTAATTTTCAAAAGTGCCCCAATTTCTGCTTTGAACTTTAGATACTATCCCAAAATGTATCACTGAGGTGACAGAAGTTAATTTCGGAGCATCATTTTTGAACAGGTGCTTCAACCGTTTTGTGGCATATGAGAAATTCCCTAAGCCCCGAACCTGACGATTTTGGTCAAAAATGTAAATTTCAAAAGTGCCCCAATTTCTGCTTTAAACTTTAGGTACTATCCCAAAATGTATTACTAAGGTGACAGAAAATGATTTCGGAGCATCATTTTTGAACAGGAGCTTCAACCGTTTTGTGGCATATGAAAAATTCCCTAAGCCCCGGACCTGTCAATTTTGGTCAAAAATGAAAATTTCAAAAGTTCCCCAATTTCTGCTTTAAACTTTAGGTACTATCCCAAAATGTATCACTAAGGTGACAGAAGTTGATTTCGGAGCATCATTTTTTAACAGGAGCTTCAACCGTTTTGTGGCATATGAGAAATTCCCTAAGCCCCGGACCTGTCGATTTTGGTCATAAATGAAAATTTCAAAAGGGCCCCAATTTCTGCTTTAAACTTTAGGTACTATCCCAAAATGTATCACTAAGGTGACATAAGTTGATTTCGGAGCATCATTTTTGAACAGGAGCTTCAACCGTTTTGTGGCATATGAGAAATTCCCTAAGCCCCGGACCTGCCGATTTTGGTCAAAAATAAAAATTTAAAAAGTGCCCCAATTTCTGCTTTAAACTTTAGGTACTATCCCAAAATGTATCACTAAGGTGACAGAAGTTGATTTCGGAGCATCATTTTTGAATAGGTGCTTCAACCGTTTTGTGGCATATGAGAAATTCCCTAAGCCCCGAACCTGTCGATTTTGGTCAAAAATTTAAATTTCAAAAGTGCCCCAATTTCTGCTTTAAACTTTAGGTACTATCCCAAAATGTATTACTAAGGTGACAGAAAATGATTTCGGAGCATCATTTTTGAACAGGAGCTTCAACCGTTTTGTGGCATATGAAAAATTCCCTAAGCCCAGGACCTGTCGATTTTGGTCAAAAATGAAAATTTCAAAAGTGCCCCAATTTCTGCTTTAAACTTTAGGTACTATCCCAAAATGTATCACTAAGGTGACAGAAGTTGATTTCGGAGCATCATTTTTGAACAGGAGCTTCAACCGTTTTGTGGCATATGAGAAATTCCCTAAGCCCCGGACCTGTCGATTTTGGTCAAAAATGAAAATTTCAAAAGTTCCCCAATTTCTGCTTTAAACTTTAGGTACTATCCCAAAATGTATCACTAAGGTGACAGAAGTGATTTCGGAGCATCATTTTTGAACAGGAGCTTCAACCGTTTTGTGGCATATGAGAAATTCCCTAAGCCCCAGACCTGTCGATTTTGGTCAAAAATGAAAATTTCAAAAGTGCCCCAATTTCTGCTTTAAACTTTAGGTACTATCCCAAAATGTATCACTAAGGTGACAGAAGTTGATTTCGGAGCATCATTTTTTAACAGGAGCTTCAACCGTTTTGTGGCATATGAGAAATTCCCTAAGCCCCGGACCTGTCGATTTTGGTCATAAATGAAAATTTCAAAAGGGCCCCAATTTCTGCTTTAAACTTTAGGTACTATCCCAAAATGTATCACTAAGGTGACAGAAGTTGATTTCGAAGCATCATTTTTGAACAGGAGCTTCAACCGTATTGTGGCATATGAGAAATTCCCTAAGCCCCGGACCTGCCGATTTTGGTCAAAAATAAAAATTTAAAAAGTGCCCCAATTTCTGCTTTAAACTTTAGGTACTATCCCAAAATGTATCACTAAGGTGACAGAAGTTGATTTCGGAGCATCATTTTTGAACAGGTGCTTCAACCGTTTTGTGGCATATGAGAAATTCCCTAAGCCCCGAACCTGTCGATTTTGGTCAAAAATTTAAATTTCAAAAGTGCCCCAATTTCTGCTTTGAACTTTAGGTACTATCCCAAAATGTATCACTGAGATGACAGAAGTTGATTTCGGAGCATCATTTTTGAACAGGTGCTTTAACCGTTTTGTGGCATATGAGAAATTCCCTAAGCCCCGAACCTGTCGATTTTGGTCAAAAATGTAAATTTCAAAAGTGCCCCAATTTCTGCTTTAAACTTTAGGTACTATCCCAAAATGTATTACTAAGGTGACAGAAAATGATTTCGGAGCATCATTTTTGAACAGGAGCTTCAACCGTTTTGTGGCATATGAAAAATTCCCTAAGCCCAGGACCTGTCGATTTTGGTCAAAAATGAAAATTTCAAAAGTGCCCCAATTTCTGCTTTAAACTTTAGGTACTATCCCAAAATGTATCACTAAGGTGACAGAAGTTGATTTCGGAGCATCATTTTTGAACAGGAGCTTCAACCGTTTTGTGGCATATGAGAAATTCCCTAAGCCCCGTACCTGTCGATTTTGGTCAAAAATAAAAATTTCAAATGTGCCCCAATTTCTGCTTTAAACTTTAGGTACTATCCCAAAATGTATCACTAAGGTGACAGAAGTTGATTTCGGAGCATCATTTTTGAACAGGAGCTTCAACCGTTTTGTGGCATATGAAAAATTCCCTAAGCCCAGGACCTGTCAATTTTGGTCAAAAATGAAAATTTCAAAAGTGCCCCAATTTCTGCTTTAAACTTTAGGTACTATCCCAAAATGTATCACTAAGGTGACAGAAGTTGATTTCGGAGCATCATTTTTGAACAGGAGCTTCAACCGTTTTGTGGCATATGAGAAATTCCCTAAGCCCCGGACCTGTCGATTTTGGTCAAAAATGAAAATTTCAAAAGTTCCCCAATTTCTGCTTTAAACTTTAGGTACTATCCCAAAATGTATCACTAAGGTGACAGAAGTGATTTCGGAGCATCATTTTTGAACAGGAGCTTCAACCGTTTTGTGGCATATGAGAAATTCCCTAAGCCCCAGACCTGTCGATTTTGGTCAAAAATGAAAATTTCAAAAGTGCCCCAATTTCTGCTTTAAACTTTAGGTACTATCCCAAAATGTATCACTAAGGTGACAGAAGTTGATTTCGGAGCATCATTTTTTAACAGGAGCTTCAACCGTTTTGTGGCATATGAGAAATTCCCTAAGCCCCGGACCTGTCGATTTTGGTCATAAATGAAAATTTCAAAAGGGCCCCAATTTCTGCTTTAAACTTTAGGTACTATCCCAAAATGTATCACTAAGGTGACAGAAGTTGAATTCGGAGCATCATTTTTGAACAGGAGCTTCAACCGTTTTGAGGCATATGAGAAATTCCCTAAGCCCCGGACCTGTCGATTTTGGTCATAAATGAAAATTTCAAATGGGCCCCAATTTCTGCTTTAAACTTTAGGTACTATCCCAAAATGTATCACTAAGGTGACAGAAGTTGATTTCGGAGCATCATTTTTGAACAGGAGCTTCAACCGTTTTGTGGCATATGAGAAATTCCCTAAGCCCCGTACCTGTCGATTTTGGTCAAAAATGAAAATGTCAAAAGTGCCCCAATTTCTGCTTTAAACTTTAGGTACTATCCCAAAATGTATCACTAAGGTGACAGAAGTTGATTTCGGAGCATCATTTTTGAACAGGAGCTTCAACCGTATTGTGGCATATGAGAAATTCCCTAAGCCCCGGACCTGTCGATTTTGGTCAAAAATGAAAATTTCACAAGGGCCCCAATTTCTGCTTTAAACTTTAGGTACTATCCCAAAATGTATCACTAAGGTGACAGAAGTTGATTTCGGAGCATCATTTTTGAACAGGAGCTTCAACCGTTTTGTGGCATATGAAAAATTCCCTAAGCCCAGGACCTGTCGATTTTGGTCAAAAATGAAAATTTCAAAAGTGCCCCAATTTCTGCTTTAAACTTTAGGTACTATCCCAAAATGTATCACTAAGGTGACAGAAGTTGATTTCGGAGCATCATTTTTGAACAGGAGCTTCAACCGTATTGTGGCATATGAGAAATTCCCTAAGCCCCAGACCTGCCGATTTTGGTCAAAAATAAAAATTTCAAAAGTGCCCCAATTTCTGCTTTAAACTTTAGGTACTATCCCAAAATGTATCACTAAGGTGACAGAAGTTGATTTCGGAGCATCATTTTTGAACAGGAGCTTCAACCGTTTTGTGGCATATGAAAAATTCCCTAAGCCCAGGACCTGTCAATTTTGGTCAAAAATGAAAATTTCAAAAGTGCCCCAATTTCTGCTTTAAACTTTAGGTACTATCCCAAAATGTATCACTAAGGTGACAGAAGTTGATTTCGGAGCATCATTTTTGAACAGGAGCTTCAACCGTTTTGTGGCATATGAGAAATTCCCTAAGCCTCGGACCTGTCGATTTTGGTCAAAAATGAAAATTTCAAAAGTGCCCCAATTTCTGCTTTAAACTTTAGGTACTATCCCAAAATGTATCACTAAGGTGACAGAAGTTGATTTCGGAGCATCATTTTTGAACAGGAGCTTCAACCGTTTTGTGGCATATGAGAAATTCCCTAAGCCCCGGACCTGTCGATTTTGGTCAAAAATGAAAATTTCAAAAGTTCCCCAATTTCTGCTTTAAACTTTAGGTACTATCCCAAAATGTATCACTAAGGTGACAGAAGTGATTTCGGAGCATCATTTTTGAACAGGAGCTTCAACCGTTTTGTGGCATATGAGAAATTCCCTAAGCCCCAGACCTGTCGATTTTGGTCAAAAATGAAAATTTCAAAAGTGCCCCAATTTCTGCTTTAAACTTTAGGTACTATCCCAAAATGTATCACTAAGGTGACAGAAGTTGATTTCGGAGCATCATTTTTTAACAGGAGCTTCAACCGTTTTGTGGCATATGAGAAATTCCCTAAGCCCCGGACCTGTCGATTTTGGTCATAAATGAAAATTTCAAAAGGGCCCCAATTTCTGCTTTAAACTTTAGGTACTATCCCAAAATGTATCACTAAGGTGACAGAAGTTGAATTCGGAGCATCATTTTTGAACAGTAGCTTCAACCGTTTTGAGGCATATGAGAAATTCCCTAAGCCCCGGACCTGTCGATTTTGGTCATAAATGAAAATTTCAAATGGGCCCCAATTTCTGCTTTAAACTTTAGGTACTATCCCAAAATGTATCACTAAGGTGACAGAAGTTGATTTCGGAGCATCATTTTTGAACAGGAGCTTCAACCGTTTTGTGGCATATGAGAAATTCCCTAAGCCCCGTACCTGTCGATTTTGGTCAAAAATGAAAATGTCAAAAGTGCCCCAATTTCAGCTTTAAACTTTAGGTACTATCCCAAAATGTATCACTAAGGTGACAGAAGTTGATTTCGGAGCATCATTTTTGAACAGGAGCTTCAACCGTATTGTGGCATATGAGAAATTCCCTAAGCCCCGGACCTGCCAATTTTGGTCAAAAATAAAAATTTAAAAAGTGCCCCAATTTCTGCTTTAAACTTTAGGTACTATCCCAAAATGTATCACTAAGGTGACAGAAGTTGATTTCGGAGCATCATTTTTGAACAGGTGCTTCAACCGTTTTGTGGCATATGAGAAATTCCCTAAGCCCCGAACCTGTCGATTTTGGTCAAAAATTTAATTTTCAAAAGTGCCCCAATTTCTGCTTTGAACTTTAGATACTATCCCAAAATGTATCACTGAGGTGACAGAAGTTAATTTCGGAGCATCATTTTTGAACAGGTGCTTCAACCGTTTTGTGGCATATGAGAAATTCCCTAAGCCCCGAACCTGACGATTTTGGTCAAAAATGTAAATTTCAAAAGTGCCCCAATTTCTGCTTTAAACTTTAGGTACTATCCCAAAATGTATTACTAAGGTGACAGAAAATGATTTCGGAGCATCATTTTTGAACAGGAGCTTCAACCGTTTTGTGGCATATGAAAAATTCCCTAAGCCCCGGACCTGTCAATTTTGGTCAAAAATGAAAATTTCAAAAGTTCCCCAATTTCTGCTTTAAACTTTAGGTACTATCCCAAAATGTATCACTAAGGTGACAGAAGTTGATTTCGGAGCATCATTTTTTAACAGGAGCTTCAACCGTTTTGTGGCATATGAGAAATTCCCTAAGCCCCGGACCTGTCGATTTTGGTCATAAATGAAAATTTCAAAAGGGCCCCAATTTCTGCTTTAAACTTTAGGTACTATCCCAAAATGTATCACTAAGGTGACATAAGTTGATTTCGGAGCATCATTTTTGAACAGGAGCTTCAACCGTTTTGTGGCATATGAGAAATTCCCTAAGCCCCGGACCTGCCGATTTTGGTCAAAAATAAAAATTTAAAAAGTGCCCCAATTTCTGCTTTAAACTTTAGGTACTATCCCAAAATGTATCACTAAGGTGACAGAAGTTGATTTCGGAGCATCATTTTTGAATAGGTGCTTCAACCGTTTTGTGGCATATGAGAAATTCCCTAAGCCCCGAACCTGTCGATTTTGGTCAAAAATTTAAATTTCAAAAGTGCCCCAATTTCTGCTTTAAACTTTAGGTACTATCCCAAAATGTATTACTAAGGTGACAGAAAATGATTTCGGAGCATCATTTTTGAACAGGAGCTTCAACCGTTTTGTGGCATATGAAAAATTCCCTAAGCCCAGGACCTGTCGATTTTGGTCAAAAATGAAAATTTCAAAAGTGCCCCAATTTCTGCTTTAAACTTTAGGTACTATCCCAAAATGTATCACTAAGGTGACAGAAGTTGATTTCGGAGCATCATTTTTGAACAGGAGCTTCAACCGTTTTGTGGCATATGAGAAATTCCCTAAGCCCCGGACCTGTCGATTTTGGTCAAAAATGAAAATTTCAAAAGTTCCCCAATTTCTGCTTTAAACTTTAGGTACTATCCCAAAATGTATCACTAAGGTGACAGAAGTGATTTCGGAGCATCATTTTTGAACAGGAGCTTCAACCGTTTTGTGGCATATGAGAAATTCCCTAAGCCCCAGACCTGTCGATTTTGGTCAAAAATGAAAATTTCAAAAGTGCCCCAATTTCTGCTTTAAACTTTAGGTACTATCCCAAAATGTATCACTAAGGTGACAGAAGTTGATTTCGGAGCATCATTTTTTAACAGGAGCTTCAACCGTTTTGTGGCATATGAGAAATTCCCTAAGCCCCGGACCTGTCGATTTTGGTCATAAATGAAAATTTCAAAAGGGCCCCAATTTCTGCTTTAAACTTTAGGTACTATCCCAAAATGTATCACTAAGGTGACAGAAGTTGATTTCGAAGCATCATTTTTGAACAGGAGCTTCAACCGTATTGTGGCATATGAGAAATTCCCTAAGCCCCGGACCTGCCGATTTTGGTCAAAAATAAAAATTTAAAAAGTGCCCCAATTTCTGCTTTAAACTTTAGGTACTATCCCAAAATGTATCACTAAGGTGACAGAAGTTGATTTCGGAGCATCATTTTTGAACAGGTGCTTCAACCGTTTTGTGGCATATGAGAAATTCCCTAAGCCCCGAACCTGTCGATTTTGGTCAAAAATTTAAATTTCAAAAGTGCCCCAATTTCTGCTTTGAACTTTAGGTACTATCCCAAAATGTATCACTGAGATGACAGAAGTTGATTTCGGAGCATCATTTTTGAACAGGTGCTTTAACCGTTTTGTGGCATATGAGAAATTCCCTAAGCCCCGAACCTGTCGATTTTGGTCAAAAATGTAAATTTCAAAAGTGCCCCAATTTCTGCTTTAAACTTTAGGTACTATCCCAAAATGTATTACTAAGGTGACAGAAAATGATTTCGGAGCATCATTTTTGAACAGGAGCTTCAACCGTTTTGTGGCATATGAAAAATTCCCTAAGCCCAGGACCTGTCGATTTTGGTCAAAAATGAAAATTTCAAAAGTGCCCCAATTTCTGCTTTAAACTTTAGGTACTATCCCAAAATGTATCACTAAGGTGACAGAAGTTGATTTCGGAGCATCATTTTTGAACAGGAGCTTCAACCGTTTTGTGGCATATGAGAAATTCCCTAAGCCCCGTACCTGTCGATTTTGGTCAAAAATAAAAATTTCAAATGTGCCCCAATTTCTGCTTTAAACTTTAGGTACTATCCCAAAATGTATCACTAAGGTGACAGAAGTTGATTTCGGAGCATCATTTTTGAACAGGAGCTTCAACCGTTTTGTGGCATATGAAAAATTCCCTAAGCCCAGGACCTGTCAATTTTGGTCAAAAATGAAAATTTCAAAAGTGCCCCAATTTCTGCTTTAAACTTTAGGTACTATCCCAAAATGTATCACTAAGGTGACAGAAGTTGATTTCGGAGCATCATTTTTGAACAGGAGCTTCAACCGTTTTGTGGCATATGAGAAATTCCCTAAGCCCCGGACCTGTCGATTTTGGTCAAAAATGAAAATTTCAAAAGTTCCCCAATTTCTGCTTTAAACTTTAGGTACTATCCCAAAATGTATCACTAAGGTGACAGAAGTGATTTCGGAGCATCATTTTTGAACAGGAGCTTCAACCGTTTTGTGGCATATGAGAAATTCCCTAAGCCCCAGACCTGTCGATTTTGGTCAAAAATGAAAATTTCAAAAGTGCCCCAATTTCTGCTTTAAACTTTAGGTACTATCCCAAAATGTATCACTAAGGTGACAGAAGTTGATTTCGGAGCATCATTTTTTAACAGGAGCTTCAACCGTTTTGTGGCATATGAGAAATTCCCTAAGCCCCGGACCTGTCGATTTTGGTCATAAATGAAAATTTCAAAAGGGCCCCAATTTCTGCTTTAAACTTTAGGTACTATCCCAAAATGTATCACTAAGGTGACAGAAGTTGACTTCGGAGCATCATTTTTGAACAGGAGCTTCAACCGTTTTGAGGCATATGAGAAATTCCCTAAGCCCCGGACCTGTCGATTTTGGTCATAAATGAAAATTTCAAATGGGCCCCAATTTCTGCTTTAAACTTTAGGTACTATCCCAAAATGTATCACTAAGGTGACAGAAGTTGATTTCGGAGCATCATTTTTGAACAGGAGCTTCAACCGTTTTGTGGCATATGAGAAATTCCCTAAGCCCCGTACCTGTCGATTTTGGTCAAAAATGAAAATGTCAAAAGTGCCCCAATTTCTGCTTTAAACTTTAGGTACTATCCCAAAATGTATCACTAAGGTGACAGAAGTTGATTTCGGAGCATCATTTTTGAACAGGAGCTTCAACCGTATTGTGGCATATGAGAAATTCCCTAAGCCCCGGACCTGTCGATTTTGGTCAAAAATGAAAATTTCACAAGGGCCCCAATTTCTGCTTTAAACTTTAGGTACTATCCCAAAATGTATCACTAAGGTGACAGAAGTTGATTTCGGAGCATCATTTTTGAACAGGAGCTTCAACCGTTTTGTGGCATATGAAAAATTCCCTAAGCCCAGGACCTGTCGATTTTGGTCAAAAATGAAAATTTCAAAAGTGCCCCAATTTCTGCTTTAAACTTTAGGTACTATCCCAAAATGTATCACTAAGGTGACAGAAGTTGATTTCGGAGCATCATTTTTGAACAGGAGCTTCAACCGTATTGTGGCATATGAGAAATTCCCTAAGCCCCAGACCTGCCGATTTTGGTCAAAAATAAAAATTTCAAAAGTGCCCCAATTTCTGCTTTAAACTTTAGGTACTATCCCAAAATGTATCACTAAGGTGACAGAAGTTGATTTCGGAGCATCATTTTTGAACAGGAGCTTCAACCGTTTTGTGGCATATGAAAAATTCCCTAAGCCCAGGACCTGTCAATTTTGGTCAAAAATGAAAATTTCAAAAGTGCCCCAATTTCTGCTTTAAACTTTAGGTACTATCCCAAAATGTATCACTAAGGTGACAGAAGTTGATTTCGGAGCATCATTTTTGAACAGGAGCTTCAACCGTTTTGTGGCATATGAGAAATTCCCTAAGCCTCGGACCTGTCGATTTTGGTCAAAAATGAAAATTTCAAAAGTTCCCCAATTTCTGCTTTAAACTTTAGGTACTATCCCAAAATGTATCACTAAGGTGACAGAAGTGATTTCGGAGCATCATTTTTGAACAGGAGCTTCAACCGTTTTGTGGCATATGAGAAATTCCCTAAGCCCCAGACCTGTCGATTTTGGTCAAAAATGAAAATTTCAAAAGTGCCCCAATTTCTGCTTTAAACTTTAGGTACTATCCCAAAATGTATCACTAAGGTGACAGAAGTTGATTTCGGAGCATCATTTTTTAACAGGAGCTTCAACCGTTTTGTGGCATATGAGAAATTCCCTAAGCCCCGGACCTGTCGATTTTGGTCATAAATGAAAATTTCAAAAGGGCCCCAATTTCTGCTTTAAACTTTAGGTACTATCCCAAAATGTATCACTAAGGTGACAGAAGTTGAATTCGGAGCATCATTTTTGAACAGTAGCTTCAACCGTTTTGTGGCATATGAGAAATTCCCTAAGCCCCGGACCTGTCGATTTTGGTCATAAATGAAAATTTCAAATGGGCCCCAATTTCTGCTTTAAACTTTAGGTACTATCCCAAAATGTATCACTAAGGTGACAGAAGTTGATATCGGAGCATCATTTTTTAACAGGAGCTTCAACCGTTTTGTGGCATATGAGAAATTCCCTAAGCCCCGGACCTGTCGATTTTGGTCATAAATGAAAATTTCAAAAGGGCCCCAATTTCTGCTTTAAACTTTAGGTACTATCCCAAAATGTATCACTAAGGTGACAGAAGTTGAATTCGGAGCATCATTTTTGAACAGGAGCTTCAACCGTTTTGAGGCATATGAGAAATTCCCTAAGCCCCGGACCTGTCGATTTTGGTCATAAATGAAAATTTCAAATGGGCCCCAATTTCTGCTTTAAACTTTAGGTACTATCCCAAAATGTATCACTAAGGTGACAGAAGTTGATTTCGGAGCATCATTTTTGAACAGGAGCTTCAACCGTTTTGTGGCATATGAGAAATTCCCTAAGCCCCGTACCTGTCGATTTTGGTCAAAAATGAAAATGTCAAAAGTGCCCCAATTTCTGCTTTAAACTTTAGGTACTATCCCAAAATGTATCACTAAGGTGACAGAAGTTGATTTCGGAGCATCATTTTTGAACAGGAGCTTCAACCGTATTGTGGCATATGAGAAATTCCCTAAGCCCCGGACCTGTCGATTTTGGTCAAAAATGAAAATTTCACAAGGGCCCCAATTTCTGCTTTAAACTTTAGGTACTATCCCAAAATGTATCACTAAGGTGACAGAAGTTGATTTCGGAGCATCATTTTTGAACAGGAGCTTCAACCGTTTTGTGGCATATGAAAAATTCCCTAAGCCCAGGACCTGTCGATTTTGGTCAAAAATGAAAATTTCAAAAGTGCCCCAATTTCTGCTTTAAACTTTAGGTACTATCCCAAAATGTATCACTAAGGTGACAGAAGTTGATTTCGGAGCATCATTTTTGAACAGGAGCTTCAACCGTATTGTGGCATATGAGAAATTCCCTAAGCCCCAGACCTGCCGATTTTGGTCAAAAATAAAAATTTCAAAAGTGCCCCAATTTCTGCTTTAAACTTTAGGTACTATCCCAAAATGTATCACTAAGGTGACAGAAGTTGATTTCGGAGCATCATTTTTGAACAGGAGCTTCAACCGTTTTGTGGCATATGAAAAATTCCCTAAGCCCAGGACCTGTCAATTTTGGTCAAAAATGAAAATTTCAAAAGTGCCCCAATTTCTGCTTTAAACTTTAGGTACTATCCCAAAATGTATCACTAAGGTGACAGAAGTTGATTTCGGAGCATCATTTTTGAACAGGAGCTTCAACCGTTTTGTGGCATATGAGAAATTCCCTAAGCCTCGGACCTGTCGATTTTGGTCAAAAATGAAAATTTCAAAAGTGCCCCAATTTCTGCTTTAAACTTTAGGTACTATCCCAAAATGTATCACTAAGGTGACAGAAGTTGATTTCGGAGCATCATTTTTGAACAGGAGCTTCAACCGTTTTGTGGCATATGAGAAATTCCCTAAGCCCCGGACCTGTCGATTTTGGTCAAAAATGAAAATTTCAAAAGTTCCCCAATTTCTGCTTTAAACTTTAGGTACTATCCCAAAATGTATCACTAAGGTGACAGAAGTGATTTCGGAGCATCATTTTTGAACAGGAGCTTCAACCGTTTTGTGGCATATGAGAAATTCCCTAAGCCCCAGACCTGTCGATTTTGGTCAAAAATGAAAATTTCAAAAGTGCCCCAATTTCTGCTTTAAACTTTAGGTACTATCCCAAAATGTATCACTAAGGTGACAGAAGTTGATTTCGGAGCATCATTTTTTAACAGGAGCTTCAACCGTTTTGTGGCATATGAGAAATTCCCTAAGCCCCGGACCTGTCGATTTTGGTCATAAATGAAAATTTCAAAAGGGCCCCAATTTCTGCTTTAAACTTTAGGTACTATCCCAAAATGTATCACTAAGGTGACAGAAGTTGAATTCGGAGCATCATTTTTGAACAGTAGCTTCAACCGTTTTGAGGCATATGAGAAATTCCCTAAGCCCCGGACCTGTCGATTTTGGTCATAAATGAAAATTTCAAATGGGCCCCAATTTCTGCTTTAAACTTTAGGTACTATCCCAAAATGTATCACTAAGGTGACAGAAGTTGATTTCGGAGCATCATTTTTGAACAGGAGCTTCAACCGTTTTGTGGCATATGAGAAATTCCCTAAGCCCCGTACCTGTCGATTTTGGTCAAAAATGAAAATGTCAAAAGTGCCCCAATTTCAGCTTTAAACTTTAGGTACTATCCCAAAATGTATCACTAAGGTGACAGAAGTTGATTTCGGAGCATCATTTTTGAACAGGAGCTTCAACCGTATTGTGGCATATGAGAAATTCCCTAAGCCATGGACCTGTCGATTTTGGTCAAAAATTAAAATTTTAAAAGTTCCCCAATTTCTGCTTTAAACTTTAGGTACTATCCCAAAATGTATCACTAAGGTGACAGAAGTTGATTTCGGAGCATCATTTTTGAACAGGAGCTTCAACCGTATTGTGGCATATGAGAAATTCCCTAAGCCCCGGACCTGCCAATTTTGGTCAAAAATAAAAATTTAAAAAGTGCCCCAATTTCTGCTTTAAACTTTAGGTACTATCCCAAAATGTATCACTAAGGTGACAGAAGTTGATTTCGGAGCATCATTTTTGAACAGGTGCTTCAACCGTTTTGTGGCATATGAGAAATTCCCTAAGCCCCGAACCTGTCGATTTTGGTCAAAAATTTAATTTTCAAAAGTGCCCCAATTTCTGCTTTGAACTTTAGATACTATCCCAAAATGTATCACTGAGGTGACAGAAGTTAATTTCGGAGCATCATTTTTGAACAGGTGCTTCAACCGTTTTGTGGCATATGAGAAATTCCCTAAGCCCCGAACCTGACGATTTTGGTCAAAAATGTAAATTTCAAAAGTGCCCCAATTTCTGCTTTAAACTTTAGGTACTATCCCAAAATGTATTACTAAGGTGACAGAAAATGATTTCGGAGCATCATTTTTGAACAGGAGCTTCAACCGTTTTGTGGCATATGAAAAATTCCCTAAGCCCCGGACCTGTCAATTTTGGTCAAAAATGAAAATTTCAAAAGTTCCCCAATTTCTGCTTTAAACTTTAGGTACTATCCCAAAATGTATCACTAAGGTGACAGAAGTTGATTTCGGAGCATCATTTTTTAACAGGAGCTTCAACCGTTTTGTGGCATATGAGAAATTCCCTAAGCCCCGGACCTGTCGATTTTGGTCATAAATGAAAATTTCAAAAGGGCCCCAATTTCTGCTTTAAACTTTAGGTACTATCCCAAAATGTATCACTAAGGTGACATAAGTTGATTTCGGAGCATCATTTTTGAACAGGAGCTTCAACCGTTTTGTGGCATATGAGAAATTCCCTAAGCCCCGGACCTGCCGATTTTGGTCAAAAATAAAAATTTAAAAAGTGCCCCAATTTCTGCTTTAAACTTTAGGTACTATCCCAAAATGTATCACTAAGGTGACAGAAGTTGATTTCGGAGCATCATTTTTGAATAGGTGCTTCAACCGTTTTGTGGCATATGAGAAATTCCCTAAGCCCCGAACCTGTCGATTTTGGTCAAAAATTTAAATTTCAAAAGTGCCCCAATTTCTGCTTTAAACTTTAGGTACTATCCCAAAATGTATTACTAAGGTGACAGAAAATGATTTCGGAGCATCATTTTTGAACAGGAGCTTCAACCGTTTTGTGGCATATGAAAAATTCCCTAAGCCCAGGACCTGTCGATTTTGGTCAAAAATGAAAATTTCAAAAGTGCCCCAATTTCTGCTTTAAACTTTAGGTACTATCCCAAAATGTATCACTAAGGTGACAGAAGTTGATTTCGGAGCATCATTTTTGAACAGGAGCTTCAACCGTTTTGTGGCATATGAGAAATTCCCTAAGCCCCGGACCTGTCGATTTTGGTCAAAAATGAAAATTTCAAAAGTTCCCCAATTTCTGCTTTAAACTTTAGGTACTATCCCAAAATGTATCACTAAGGTGACAGAAGTGATTTCGGAGCATCATTTTTGAACAGGAGCTTCAACCGTTTTGTGGCATATGAGAAATTCCCTAAGCCCCAGACCTGTCGATTTTGGTCAAAAATGAAAATTTCAAAAGTGCCCCAATTTCTGCTTTAAACTTTAGGTACTATCCCAAAATGTATCACTAAGGTGACAGAAGTTGATTTCGGAGCATCATTTTTTAACAGGAGCTTCAACCGTTTTGTGGCATATGAGAAATTCCCTAAGCCCCGGACCTGTCGATTTTGGTCATAAATGAAAATTTCAAAAGGGCCCCAATTTCTGCTTTAAACTTTAGGTACTATCCCAAAATGTATCACTAAGGTGACAGAAGTTGATTTCGAAGCATCATTTTTGAACAGGAGCTTCAACCGTATTGTGGCATATGAGAAATTCCCTAAGCCCCGGACCTGCCGATTTTGGTCAAAAATAAAAATTTAAAAAGTGCCCCAATTTCTGCTTTAAACTTTAGGTACTATCCCAAAATGTATCACTAAGGTGACAGAAGTTGATTTCGGAGCATCATTTTTGAACAGGTGCTTCAACCGTTTTGTGGCATATGAGAAATTCCCTAAGCCCCGAACCTGTCGATTTTGGTCAAAAATTTAAATTTCAAAAGTGCCCCAATTTCTGCTTTGAACTTTAGGTACTATCCCAAAATGTATCACTGAGATGACAGAAGTTGATTTCGGAGCATCATTTTTGAACAGGTGCTTTAACCGTTTTGTGGCATATGAGAAATTCCCTAAGCCCCGAACCTGTCGATTTTGGTCAAAAATGTAAATTTCAAAAGTGCCCCAATTTCTGCTTTAAACTTTAGGTACTATCCCAAAATGTATTACTAAGGTGACAGAAAATGATTTCGGAGCATCATTTTTGAACAGGAGCTTCAACCGTTTTGTGGCATATGAAAAATTCCCTAAGCCCAGGACCTGTCGATTTTGGTCAAAAATGAAAATTTCAAAAGTGCCCCAATTTCTGCTTTAAACTTTAGGTACTATCCCAAAATGTATCACTAAGGTGACAGAAGTTGATTTCGGAGCATCATTTTTGAACAGGAGCTTCAACCGTTTTGTGGCATATGAGAAATTCCCTAAGCCCCGTACCTGTCGATTTTGGTCAAAAATAAAAATTTCAAATGTGCCCCAATTTCTGCTTTAAACTTTAGGTACTATCCCAAAATGTATCACTAAGGTGACAGAAGTTGATTTCGGAGCATCATTTTTGAACAGGAGCTTCAACCGTTTTGTGGCATATGAAAAATTCCCTAAGCCCAGGACCTGTCAATTTTGGTCAAAAATGAAAATTTCAAAAGTGCCCCAATTTCTGCTTTAAACTTTAGGTACTATCCCAAAATGTATCACTAAGGTGACAGAAGTTGATTTCGGAGCATCATTTTTGAACAGGAGCTTCAACCGTTTTGTGGCATATGAGAAATTCCCTAAGCCCCGGACCTGTCGATTTTGGTCAAAAATGAAAATTTCAAAAGTTCCCCAATTTCTGCTTTAAACTTTAGGTACTATCCCAAAATGTATCACTAAGGTGACAGAAGTGATTTCGGAGCATCATTTTTGAACAGGAGCTTCAACCGTTTTGTGGCATATGAGAAATTCCCTAAGCCCCAGACCTGTCGATTTTGGTCAAAAATGAAAATTTCAAAAGTGCCCCAATTTCTGCTTTAAACTTTAGGTACTATCCCAAAATGTATCACTAAGGTGACAGAAGTTGATTTCGGAGCATCATTTTTTAACAGGAGCTTCAACCGTTTTGTGGCATATGAGAAATTCCCTAAGCCCCGGACCTGTCGATTTTGGTCATAAATGAAAATTTCAAAAGGGCCCCAATTTCTGCTTTAAACTTTAGGTACTATCCCAAAATGTATCACTAAGGTGACAGAAGTTGAATTCGGAGCATCATTTTTGAACAGGAGCTTCAACCGTTTTGAGGCATATGAGAAATTCCCTAAGCCCCGGACCTGTCGATTTTGGTCATAAATGAAAATTTCAAATGGGCCCCAATTTCTGCTTTAAACTTTAGGTACTATCCCAAAATGTATCACTAAGGTGACAGAAGTTGATTTCGGAGCATCATTTTTGAACAGGAGCTTCAACCGTTTTGTGGCATATGAGAAATTCCCTAAGCCCCGTACCTGTCGATTTTGGTCAAAAATGAAAATGTCAAAAGTGCCCCAATTTCTGCTTTAAACTTTAGGTACTATCCCAAAATGTATCACTAAGGTGACAGAAGTTGATTTCGGAGCATCATTTTTGAACAGGAGCTTCAACCGTATTGTGGCATATGAGAAATTCCCTAAGCCCCGGACCTGTCGATTTTGGTCAAAAATGAAAATTTCACAAGGGCCCCAATTTCTGCTTTAAACTTTAGGTACTATCCCAAAATGTATCACTAAGGTGACAGAAGTTGATTTCGGAGCATCATTTTTGAACAGGAGCTTCAACCGTTTTGTGGCATATGAAAAATTCCCTAAGCCCAGGACCTGTCGATTTTGGTCAAAAATGAAAATTTCAAAAGTGCCCCAATTTCTGCTTTAAACTTTAGGTACTATCCCAAAATGTATCACTAAGGTGACAGAAGTTGATTTCGGAGCATCATTTTTGAACAGGAGCTTCAACCGTATTGTGGCATATGAGAAATTCCCTAAGCCCCAGACCTGCCGATTTTGGTCAAAAATAAAAATTTCAAAAGTGCCCCAATTTCTGCTTTAAACTTTAGGTACTATCCCAAAATGTATCACTAAGGTGACAGAAGTTGATTTCGGAGCATCATTTTTGAACAGGAGCTTCAACCGTTTTGTGGCATATGAAAAATTCCCTAAGCCCAGGACCTGTCAATTTTGGTCAAAAATGAAAATTTCAAAAGTGCCCCAATTTCTGCTTTAAACTTTAGGTACTATCCCAAAATGTATCACTAAGGTGACAGAAGTTGATTTCGGAGCATCATTTTTGAACAGGAGCTTCAACCGTTTTGTGGCATATGAGAAATTCCCTAAGCCTCGGACCTGTCGATTTTGGTCAAAAATGAAAATTTCAAAAGTTCCCCAATTTCTGCTTTAAACTTTAGGTACTATCCCAAAATGTATCACTAAGGTGACAGAAGTGATTTCGGAGCATCATTTTTGAACAGGAGCTTCAACCGTTTTGTGGCATATGAGAAATTCCCTAAGCCCCAGACCTGTCGATTTTGGTCAAAAATGAAAATTTCAAAAGTGCCCCAATTTCTGCTTTAAACTTTAGGTACTATCCCAAAATGTATCACTAAGGTGACAGAAGTTGATTTCGGAGCATCATTTTTTAACAGGAGCTTCAACCGTTTTGTGGCATATGAGAAATTCCCTAAGCCCCGGACCTGTCGATTTTGGTCATAAATGAAAATTTCAAAAGGGCCCCAATTTCTGCTTTAAACTTTAGGTACTATCCCAAAATGTATCACTAAGGTGACAGAAGTTGAATTCGGAGCATCATTTTTGAACAGTAGCTTCAACCGTTTTGTGGCATATGAGAAATTCCCTAAGCCCCGGACCTGTCGATTTTGGTCATAAATGAAAATTTCAAATGGGCCCCAATTTCTGCTTTAAACTTTAGGTACTATCCCAAAATGTATCACTAAGGTGACAGAAGTTGATATCGGAGCATCATTTTTGAACAGGAGCTTCAACCGTTTTGTGGCATATGAGAAATTCCCTAAGCCCCGTACCTGCCGATTTTGGTCAAAAATGAAAATGTCAAAAGTGCCCCAATTTCAGCTTTAAACTTTAGGTACTATCCCAAAATGTATCACTAAGGTGACAGAAGTTGATTTCGGATCATCATTTTTGAACAGGAGCTTCAACCGTATTGTGGCATATGAGAAATTCCCTAAGCCCCGGACCTGTCGATTTTGGTCAAAAATGAAAATTTCACAAGGGCCCCAATTTCTGCTTTAAACTTTAGGTACTATCCCAAAATGTATCACTAAGGTGACAGAAGTTGATTTCGGAGCATCATTTTTGAACAGGAGCTTCAACCGTTTTGTGGCATATGAGAAATTCCCTAAGCCCCGGACCTGCCAATTTTGGTCAAAAATAAAAATGTAAAAAGTGCCCCAATTTCTGCTTTAAACTTTAGGTACTATCCCAAAATGTATCACTAAGGTGACAGAAGTTTATTTCGGAGCATCATTTTTGAACAGGTGCTTCAACCGTTTTGTGGCATATGAGAAATTCCCTAAGCCCTGAACCTGTCGATTTTGGTCAAAAATTTAAATTTCAAAAGTGCCCCAATTTCTGCTTTGAACTTTAGGTACTATCCCAAAATGTATCACTGAGGTGACAGAAGTTAATTTCGGAGCATCATTTTTGAACAGGTGCTTCAACCGTTTTGTGGCATATGAGAAATTCCCTAAGCCCCAGACCTGTCGATTTTGGTCAAAAATGAAAATTTCAAAAGTGCCCCAATTTCTGCTTTAAACTTTAGGTACTATCCCAAAATGTATCACTAAGGTGACAGAAGTTGATTTCGGAGCATCATTTTTTAACAGGAGCTTCAACCGTTTTGTGGCATATGAGAAATTCCCTAAGCCCCGGACATGTCGATTTTGGTCATAAATGAAAATTTCAAAAGGGCCCCAATTTCTGCTTTAAACTTTAGGTACTATCCCAAAATGTATCACTAAGGTGACAGAAGTTGAATTCGGAGCATCATTTTTGAACAGGAGCTTCAACCGTTTTGTGGCATATGAGAAATTCCCTAAGCCCCGTACCTGTCGATTTTGGTCAAAAATGAAAATGTCAAAAGTGCCCCAATTTCAGCTTTAAACTTTAGGTACTATCCCAAAATGTATCACTAAGGTGACAGAAGTTGATTTCGGAGCATCATTTTTGAACAGGAGCTTCAACCGTTTTGTGGCATATGAGAAATTCCCTAAGCCCCGGACCTGTCGATTTTGGTCAAAAATGAAAATTTCACAAGGGCCCCAATTTCTGCTTTAAACTTTAGGTACTATCCCAAAATGTATCACTAAGGTGACAGAAGTTGATTTCGGAGCATCATTTTTGAACAGGAGCTTCAACCGTTTTGTGGCATATGAAAAATTCCCTAAGCCATGGACCTGTCGATTTTGGTCAAAAATTTAAATTTTAAAAGTTCCCCAATTTCTGCTTTAAACTTTAGGTACTATCCCAAAATGTATCACTAAGGTGACAGAAGTTGATTTCGGAGCATCATTTTTGAACAGGAGCTTCAACCGTATTGTGGCATATGAGAAATTCCCTAAGCCCCGGACCTGCCAATTTTGGTCAAAAATAAAAATTTAAAAAGTGCCCCAATTTCTGCTTTAAACTTTAGGTACTATCCCAAAATGTATCACTAAGGTGACAGAAGTTTATTTCGGAGCATCATTTTTGAACAGGTGCTTCAACCATTTTGTGGCATATGAGAAATTTCCTAAGCCCCGGACCTGTCAATTTTGGTCAAAAATGAAAATTTCAAAAGTTCCCCAATTTCTTCTGCTTTAAACTTTAGGTACTATCCCAAAATGTATCACTAAGGTGACAGAAGTTGATTTCGGAGCATCATTTTTTAACAGGAGCTTCAACCGTTTTGTGGCATATGAGAAATTCCCTAAGCCCCGGACCTGTCGATTTTGGTCATAAATGAAAATTTCAAAAGGGCCCCAATTTCTGCTTTAAACTTTAGGTACTATCCCAAAATGTATCACTAAGGTGACATAAGTTGATTTCGGAGCATCATTTTTGAACAGGAGCTTCAACCGTTTTGTGGCATATGAGAAATTCCCTAAGCCCCGGACCTGCCGATTTTGGTCAAAAATAAAAATTTAAAAAGTGCCCCAATTTCTGCTTTAAACTTTAGGTACTATCCCAAAATGTATCACTAAGGTGACAGAAGTTGATTTCGGAGCATCATTTTTGAATAGGTGCTTCAACCGTTTTGTGGCATATGAGAAATTCCCTAAGCCCCGAACCTGTCGATTTTGGTCAAAAATTTAAATTTCAAAAGTGCCCCAATTTCTGCTTTAAACTTTAGGTACTATCCCAAAATGTATTACTAAGGTGACAGAAAATGATTTCGGAGCATCATTTTTGAACAGGAGCTTCAACCGTTTTGTGGCATATGAAAAATTCCCTAAGCCCAGGACCTGTCGATTTTGGTCAAAAATGAAAATTTCAAAAGTGCCCCAATTTCTGCTTTAAACTTTAGGTACTATCCCAAAATGTATCACTAAGGTGACAGAAGTGATTTCGGAGCATCATTTTTGAACAGGAGCTTCAACCGTTTTGTGGCATATGAGAAATTCCCTAAGCCCCAGACCTGTCGATTTTGGTCAAAAATGAAAATTTCAAAAGTTCCCCAATTTCTGCTTTAAACTTTAGGTACTATCCCAAAATGTATCACTAAGGTGACAGAAGTGATTTCGGAGCATCATTTTTGAACAGGAGCTTCAACCGTTTTGTGGCATATGAGAAATTCCCTAAGCCCAGACCTGTCGATTTTGGTCAAAAATGAAAATTTCAAAAGTGCCCCAATTTCTGCTTTAAACTTTAGGTACTATCCCAAAATGTATCACTAAGGTGACAGAAGTTGATTTCGGAGCATCATTTTTTAACAGGAGCTTCAACCGTTTTGTGGCATATGAGAAATTCCCTAAGCCCCGGACCTGTCGATTTTGGTCATAAATGAAAATTTCAAATGGGCCCCAATTTCTGCTTTAAACTTTAGGTACTATCCCAAAATGTATCACTAAGGTGACAGAAGTTGATATCGGAGCATCATTTTTGAACAGGAGCTTCAACCGTTTTGTGGCATATGAGAAATTCCCTAAGCCCCGTACCTGCCGATTTTGGTCAAAAATGAAAATGTCAAAAGTGCCCCAATTTCAGCTTTAAACTTTAGGTACTATCCCAAAATGTATCACTAAGGTGACAGAAGTTGATTTCGGATCATCATTTTTGAACAGGAGCTTCAACCGTATTGTGGCATATGAGAAATTCCCTAAGCCCCGGACCTGTCGATTTTGGTCAAAAATGAAAATTTCACAAGGGCCCCAATTTCTGCTTTAAACTTTAGGTACTATCCCAAAATGTATCACTAAGGTGACAGGTTGATTTCGGAGCATCATTTTTGAACAGGAGCTTCAACCGTTTTGTGGCATATGAGAAATTCCCTAAGCCCCGGACCTGCCAATTTTGGTCAAAAATAAAAATGTAAAAAGTGCCCCAATTTCTGCTTTAAACTTTAGGTACTATCCCAAAATGTATCACTAAGGTGACAGAAGTTTATTTCGGAGCATCATTTTTGAACAGGTGCTTCAACCGTTTTGTGGCATATGAGAAATTCCCTAAGCCCTGAACCTGTCGATTTTGGTCAAAAATTTAAATTTCAAAAGTGCCCCAATTTCTGCTTTGAACTTTAGGTACTATCCCAAAATGTATCACTGAGGTGACAGAAGTTAATTTCGGAGCATCATTTTTGAACAGGTGCTTCAACCGTTTTGTGGCATATGAGAAATTCCCTAAGCCCCAGACCTGTCGATTTTGGTCAAAAATGAAAATTTCAAAAGTGCCCCAATTTCTGCTTTAAACTTTAGGTACTATCCCAAAATGTATCACTAAGGTGACAGAAGTTGATTTCGGAGCATCATTTTTTAACAGGAGCTTCAACCGTTTTGTGGCATATGAGAAATTCCCTAAGCCCCGGACATGTCGATTTTGGTCATAAATGAAAATTTCAAAAGGGCCCCAATTTCTGCTTTAAACTTTAGGTACTATCCCAAAATGTATCACTAAGGTGACAGAAGTTGAATTCGGAGCATCATTTTTGAACAGGAGCTTCAACCGTTTTGTGGCATATGAGAAATTCCCTAAGCCCCGGACCTGTCGATTTTGGTCATAAATGAAAATTTCAAATGGGCCCCAATTTCTGCTTTAAACTTTAGGTACTATCCCAAAATGTATCACTAAGGTGACAGAAGTTGATTTCGGAGCATCATTTTTGAACAGGAGCTTCAACCGTTTTGTGGCATAAGAGAAATTCCCTAAGCCCCGTACCTGTCGATTTTGGTCAAAAATGAAAATGTCAAAAGTGCCCCAATTTCAGCTTTAAACTTTAGGTACTATCCCAAAATGTATCACTAAGGTGACAGAAGTTGATTTCGGAGCATCATTTTTGAACAGGAGCTTCAACCGTATTGTGGCATATGAGAAATTCCCTAAGCCCCGGACCTGTCGATTTTGGTCAAAAATGAAAATTTCACAAGGGCCCCAATTTCTGCTTTAAACTTTAGGTACTATCCCAAAATGTATCACTAAGGTGACAGAAGTTGATTTCGGAGCATCATTTTTGAACAGGAGCTTCAACCGTTTTGTGGCATATGAAAAATTCCCTAAGCCATGGACCTGTCGATTTTGGTCAAAAATTAAAATTTTAAAAGTTCCCCAATTTCTGCTTTAAACTTTAGGTACTATCCCAAAATGTATCACTAAGGTGACAGAAGTTGATTTCGGAGCATCATTTTTGAACAGGAGCTTCAACCGTATTGTGGCATATGAGAAATTCCCTAAGCCCCGGACCTGCCAATTTTGGTCAAAAATAAAAATTTAAAAAGTGCCCCAATTTCTGCTTTAAACTTTAGGTACTATCCCAAAATGTATCACTAAGGTGACAGAAGTTTATTTCGGAGCATCATTTTTGAACAGGTGCTTCAACCGTTTTGTGGCATATGAGAAATTTCCTAAGCCCCGGACCTGTCAATTTTGGTCAAAAATGAAAATTTCAAAAGTTCCCCAATTTCTGCTTTAAACTTTAGGTACTATCCCAAAATGTATCACTAAGGTGACAGAAGTTGATTTCGGAGCATCATTTTTTAACAGGAGCTTCAACCGTTTTGTGGCATATGAGAAATTCCCTAAGCCCCGGACCTGTCGATTTTGGTCATAAATGAAAATTTCAAAAGGGCCCCAATTTCTGCTTTAAACTTTAGGTACTATCCCAAAATGTATCACTAAGGTGACATAAGTTGATTTCGGAGCATCATTTTTGAACAGGAGCTTCAACCGTTTTGTGGCATATGAGAAATTCCCTAAGCCCCGGACCTGCCGATTTTGGTCAAAAATAAAAATTTAAAAAGTGCCCCAATTTCTGCTTTAAACTTTAGGTACTATCCCAAAATGTATCACTAAGGTGACAGAAGTTGATTTCGGAGCATCATTTTTGAATAGGTGCTTCAACCGTTTTGTGGCATATGAGAAATTCCCTAAGCCCCGAACCTGTCGATTTTGGTCAAAAATTTAAATTTCAAAAGTGCCCCAATTTCTGCTTTAAACTTTAGGTACTATCCCAAAATGTATTACTAAGGTGACAGAAAATGATTTCGGAGCATCATTTTTGAACAGGAGCTTCAACCGTTTTGTGGCATATGAAAAATTCCCTAAGCCCAGGACCTGTCGATTTTGGTCAAAAATGAAAATTTCAAAAGTGCCCCAATTTCTGCTTTAAACTTTAGGTACTATCCCAAAATGTATCACTAAGGTGACAGAAGTTGATTTCGGAGCATCATTTTTGAACAGGAGCTTCAACCGTTTTGTGGCATATGAGAAATTCCCTAAGCCCCGGACCTGTCGATTTTGGTCAAAAATGAAAATTTCAAAAGTTCCCCAATTTCTGCTTTAAACTTTAGGTACTATCCCAAAATGTATCACTAAGGTGACAGAAGTGATTTCGGAGCATCATTTTTGAACAGGAGCTTCAACCGTTTTGTGGCATATGAGAAATTCCCTAAGCCCCAGACCTGTCGATTTTGGTCAAAAATGAAAATTTCAAAAGTGCCCCAATTTCTGCTTTAAACTTTAGGTACTATCCCAAAATGTATCACTAAGGTGACAGAAGTTGATTTCGGAGCATCATTTTTTAACAGGAGCTTCAACCGTTTTGTGGCATATGAGAAATTCCCTAAGCCCCGGACCTGTCGATTTTGGTCATAAATGAAAATTTCAAAAGGGCCCCAATTTCTGCTTTAAACTTTAGGTACTATCCCAAAATGTATCACTAAGGTGACAGAAGTTGATTTCGGAGCATCATTTTTGAACAGGAGCTTCAACCGTATTGTGGCATATGAGAAATTCCCTAAGCCCCGGACCTGCCGATTTTGGTCAAAAATAAAAATTTAAAAAGTGCCCCAATTACTGCTTTAAACTTTAGGTACTATCCCAAAATGTATCACTAAGGTGACAGAAGTTGATTTCGGAGCATCATTTTTGAACAGGTGCTTCAACCGTTTTGTGGCATATGAGAAATTCCCTAAGCCCCGAACCTGTCGATTTTGGTCAAAAATTTAAATTTCAAAAGTGCCCCAATTTCTGCTTTGAACTTTAGGTACTATCCCAAAATGTATCACTGAGATGACAGAAGTTGATTTCGGAGCATCATTTTTGAACAGGTGCTTTAACCGTTTTGTGGCATATGAGAAATTCCCTAAGCCCCGAACCTGTCGATTTTGGTCAAAAATGTAAATTTCAAAAGTGCCCCAATTTCTGCTTTAAACTTTAGGTACTATCCCAAAATGTATTACTAAGGTGACAGAAAATGATTTCGGAGCATCATTTTTGAACAGGAGCTTCAACCGTTTTGTGGCATATGAAAAATTCCCTAAGCCCAGGACCTGTCGATTTTGGTCAAAAATGAAAATTTCAAAAGTGCCCCAATTTCTGCTTTAAACTTTAGGTACTATCCCAAAATGTATCACTAAGGTGACAGAAGTTGATTTCGGAGCATCATTTTTGAACAGGAGCTTCAACCGTTTTGTGGCATATGAGAAATTCCCTAAGCCCCGTACCTGTCGATTTTGGTCAAAAATAAAAATTTCAAATGTGCCCCAATTTCTGCTTTAAACTTTAGGTACTATCCCAAAATGTATCACTAAGGTGACAGAAGTTGATTTCGGAGCATCATTTTTGAACAGGAGCTTCAACCGTTTTGTGGCATATGAAAAATTCCCTAAGCCCAGGACCTGTCAATTTTGGTCAAAAATGAAAATTTCAAAAGTGCCCCAATTTCTGCTTTAAACTTTAGGTACTATCCCAAAATGTATCACTAAGGTGACAGAAGTTGATTTCGGAGCATCATTTTTGAACAGGAGCTTCAACCGTTTTGTGGCATATGAGAAATTCCCTAAGCCCCGGACCTGTCGATTTTGGTCAAAAATGAAAATTTCAAAAGTTCCCCAATTTCTGCTTTAAACTTTAGGTACTATCCCAAAATGTATCACTAAGGTGACAGAAGTGATTTCGGAGCATCATTTTTGAACAGGAGCTTCAACCGTTTTGTGGCATATGAGAAATTCCCTAAGCCCCAGACCTGTCGATTTTGGTCAAAAATGAAAATTTCAAAAGTGCCCCCAATTTCTGCTTTAAACTTTAGGTACTATCCCAAAATGTATCACTAAGGTGACAGAAGTTGATTTCGGAGCATCATTTTTTAACAGGAGCTTCAACCGTTTTGTGGCATATGAGAAATTCCCTAAGCCCCGGACCTGTCGATTTTGGTCATAAATGAAAATTTCAAAAGGGCCCCAATTTCTGCTTTAAACTTTAGGTACTATCCCAAAATGTATCACTAAGGTGACAGAAGTTGAATTCGGAGCATCATTTTTGAACAGGAGCTTCAACCGTTTTGAGGCATATGAGAAATTCCCTAAGCCCCGGACCTGTCGATTTTGGTCATAAATGAAAATTTCAAATGGGCCCCAATTTCTGCTTTAAACTTTAGGTACTATCCCAAAATGTATCACTAAGGTGACAGAAGTTGATTTCGGAGCATCATTTTTGAACAGGAGCTTCAACCGTTTTGTGGCATATGAGAAATTCCCTAAGCCCCGTACCTGTCGATTTTGGTCAAAAATGAAAATGTCAAAAGTGCCCCAATTTCTGCTTTAAACTTTAGGTACTATCCCAAAATGTATCACTAAGGTGACAGAAGTTGATTTCGGAGCATCATTTTTGAACAGGAGCTTCAACCGTATTGTGGCATATGAGAAATTCCCTAAGCCCCGGACCTGTCGATTTTGGTCAAAAATGAAAATTTCACAAGGGCCCCAATTTCTGCTTTAAACTTTAGGTACTATCCCAAAATGTATCACTAAGGTGACAGAAGTTGATTTCGGAGCATCATTTTTGAACAGGAGCTTCAACCGTTTTGTGGCATATGAAAAATTCCCTAAGCCCAGGACCTGTCGATTTTGGTCAAAAATGAAAATTTCAAAAGTGCCCCAATTTCTGCTTTAAACTTTAGGTACTATCCCAAAATGTATCACTAAGGTGACAGAAGTTGATTTCGGAGCATCATTTTTGAACAGGAGCTTCAACCGTATTGTGGCATATGAGAAATTCCCTAAGCCCCAGACCTGCCGATTTTGGTCAAAAATAAAAATTTCAAAAGTGCCCCAATTTCTGCTTTAAACTTTAGGTACTATCCCAAAATGTATCACTAAGGTGACAGAAGTTGATTTCGGAGCATCATTTTTGAACAGGAGCTTCAACCGTTTTGTGGCATATGAAAAATTCCCTAAGCCCAGGACCTGTCAATTTTGGTCAAAAATGAAAATTTCAAAAGTGCCCCAATTTCTGCTTTAAACTTTAGGTACTATCCCAAAATGTATCACTAAGGTGACAGAAGTTGATTTCGGAGCATCATTTTTGAACAGGAGCTTCAACCGTTTTGTGGCATATGAGAAATTCCCTAAGGCCCGGACCTGTCGATTTTGGTCAAAAATGAAAATTTCAAAAGTTCCCCAATTTCTGCTTTAAACTTTAGGTACTATCCCAAAATGTATCACTAAGGTGACAGAAGTGATTTCGGAGCATCATTTTTGAACAGGAGCTTCAACCGTTTTGTGGCATATGAGAAATTCCCTAAGCCCCAGACCTGTCGATTTTGGTCAAAAATGAAAATTTCAAAAGTGCCCCAATTTCTGCTTTAAACTTTAGGTACTATCCCAAAATGTATCACTAAGGTGACAGAAGTTGATTTCGGAGCATCATTTTTTAACAGGAGCTTCAACCGTTTTGTGGCATATGAGAAATTCCCCTAGCCCCGTACCTGTCGATTTTGGTCAAAAATGAAAATGTCAAAAGTGCCCCAATTTCAGCTTTAAACTTTAGGTACTATCCCAAAATGTATCACTAAGGTGACAGAAGTTGATTTCGGAGCATCATTTTTGAACAGGAGCTTCAACCGTATTGTGGCATATGAGAAATTCCCTAAGCCCCGGACCTGTCGATTTTGGTCAAAAATGAAAATTTCACAAGGGCCCCAATTTCTGCTTTAAACTTTAGGTACTATCCCAAAATGTATCACTAAGGTGACAGAAGTTGATTTCGGAGCATCATTTTTGAACAGGAGCTTCAACCGTTTTGTGGCATATGAAAAATTCCCTAAGCCATGGACCTGTCGATTTTGGTCAAAAATTAAAATTTTAAAAGTTCCCCAATTTCTGCTTTAAACTTTAGGTACTATCCCAAAATGTATCACTAAGGTGACAGAAGTTGATTTCGGAGCATCATTTTTGAACAGGAGCTTCAACCGTATTGTGGCATATGAGAAATTCCCTAAGCCCCGGACCTGCCAATTTTGGTCAAAAATAAAAATTTAAAAAGTGCCCCAATTTCTGCTTTAAACTTTATGTACTATCCCAAAATGTATCACTAAGGTGACAGAAGTTTATTTCGGAGCATCATTTTTGAACAGGTGCTTCAACCGTTTTGTGGCATATGAGAAATTCCCTAAGCCCCGAACCTGTCGATTTTGGTCAAAAATTTAAATTTCAAAAGTGCCCCAATTTCTGCTTTGAACTTTAGGTACTATCCCAAGATGTATCACTGAGGTGACAGAAGTTAATTTCGGAGCATCATTTTTGAACAGGTGCTTCAACCGTTTTGTGGCATATGAGAAATTCCCTAAGCCCCAGACCTGTCGATTTTGGTCAAAAATGAAAATTTCAAAAGTGCCCCAATTTCTGCTTTAAACTTTAGGTACTATCCCAAAATGTATCACTAAGGTGACAGAAGTTGATTTCGGAGCATCATTTTTTAACAGGAGCTTCAACCGTTTTGTGGCATATGAGAAATTCCCTAAGCCCCGGACCTGTCGATTTTGGTCATAAATGAAAATTTCAAAAGGGCCCCAATTTCTGCTTTAAACTTTAGGTACTATCCCAAAATGTATCACTAAGGTGACAGAAGTTGAATTCGGAGCATCATTTTTGAACAGGAGCTTCAACCGTTTTGTGGCATATGAGAAATTCCCTAAGCCCCGGACCTGTCGATTTTGGTCATAAATGAAAATTTCAAATGGGCCCCAATTTCTGCTTTAAACTTTAGGTACTATCCCAAAATGTATCACTAAGGTGACAGAAGTTGATTTCGGAGCATCATTTTTGAACAGGAGCTTCAACCGTTTTGTGGCATATGAGAAATTCCCTAAGCCCCGTACCTGTCGATTTTGGTCAAAAATGAAAATGTCAAAAGTGCCCCAATTTCAGCTTTAAACTTTAGGTACTATCCCAAAATGTATCACTAAGGTGACAGAAGTTGATTTCGGAGCATCATTTTTGAACAGGAGCTTCAACCGTATTGTGGCATATGAGAAATTCCCTAAGCCCCGGACCTGTCGATTTTGGTCAAAAATGAAAATTTCACAAGGGCCCCAATTTCTGCTTTAAACTTTAGGTACTATCCCAAAATGTATCACTAAGGTGACAGAAGTTGATTTCGGAGCATCATTTTTTAACAGGAGCTTCAACCGTTTTGTGGCATATGAAAAATTCCCTAAGCCATGGACCTGTCGATTTTGGTCAAAAATTAAAATTTTAAAAGTTCCCCAATTTCTGCTTTAAACTTTAGGTACTATCCCAAAATGTATCACTAAGGTGACAGAAGTTGATTTCGGAGCATCATTTTTGAACAGGAGCTTCAACCGTATTGTGGCATATGAGAAATTCCCTAAGCCCCGGACCTGCCAATTTTGGTCAAAAATAAAAATTTAAAAAGTGCCCCAATTTCTGCTTTAAACTTTAGGTACTATCCCAAAATGTATCACTAAGGTGACAGAAGTTTATTTCGGAGCATCATTTTTGAACAGGTGCTTCAACCGTTTTGTGGCATATGAGAAATTCCCTAAGCCCCGAACCTGTCGATTTTGGTCAAAAATGTAAATTTCAAAAGTGCCCCAATTTCTGCTTTGAACTTTAGGTACTATCCCAAAATGTATCACTGAGGTGACAGAAGTTAATTTCGGAGCATCATTTTTGAACATGTGCTTCAACCGTTTTGTGGCATATGAGAAATTCCCTAAGCCCCGAACCTGTCGATTTTGGTCAAAAATGTAAATTTCAAAAGTGCCCCAATTTCTGCTTTAAACTTTAGGTACTATCCCAAAATGTATCACTAAGGTGACAGAAGTTGATTTCGGAGCATCATTTTTGAACAGGAGCTTCAACCGTTTTGTGGCATATGAGAAATTCCCTAAGCCCCGGACCTGTCGATTTTGGTCAAAAATGAAAATTTCAAAAGTTCCCCAATTTCTGCTTTAAACTTTAGGTACTATCCCAAAATGTATCACTAAGGTGACAGAAGTGATTTCGGAGCATCATTTTTGAACAGGAGCTTCAACCGTTTTGTGGCATATGAGAAATTCCCTAAGCCCCGGACCTGTCGATTTTGG
The DNA here is from genome assembly GCF_028390025.1 of Pseudophryne corroboree. Lineage (NCBI taxonomy): Eukaryota > Metazoa > Chordata > Amphibia > Anura > Myobatrachidae > Pseudophryne > Pseudophryne corroboree. The sequence goes on along the minus strand of NW_026967790.1, from coordinate 61,086 downwards.
TCAAAAATGAAAATTTCAAAAGTGCCCCAATTTCTGCTTTAAACTTTAGGTACTATCCCAAAATGTATCACTAAGGTGACAGAAGTTGATTTCGGAGCATCATTTTTTAACAGGAGCTTCAACCGTTTTGTGGCATATGAGAAATTCCCTAAGCCCCGGACCTGTCGATTTTGGTCATAAATGAAAATTTCAAAAGGGCCCCAATTTCTGCTTTAAACTTTAGGTACTATCCCAAAATGTATCACTAAGGTGACAGAAGTTGATTTCGGAGCATCATTTTTGAACAGGAGCTTCAACCGTTTTGTGGCATATGAGAAATTCCCTAAGCCATGGACCTGTCGATTTTGGTCAAAAATGAAAATTTCAAAAGTTCCCCAATTTCTGCTTTAAACTTTAGGTACTATCCCAAAATGTATCACTAAGGTGACAGAAGTTGATTTCGGAGCATCATTTTTGAACAGGAGCTTCAACCGTATTGTGGCATATGAGAAATTCCCTAAGCCCCGGACCTGCCGATTTTGGTCAAAAATAAAAATTTAAAAAGTGCCCCAATTTCTGCTTTAAACTTTAGGTACTATCCCAAAATGTATCACTAAGGTGACAGAAGTTGATTTCGGAGCATCATTTTTGAACAGGTGCTTCAACCGTTTTGTGGCATATGAGAAATTCCCTAAGCCCCGAACCTGTCGATTTTGGTCAAAAATTTAAATTTCAAAAGTGCCCCAATTTCTGCTTTAAACTTTAGGTACTATCCCAAAATGTATTACTAAGGTGACAGAAAATGATTTCGGAGCATCATTTTTTAACAGGAGCTTCAACCGTTTTGTGGCATATGAGAAATTCCCTAAGCCCCGGACCTGTCGATTTTGGTCATAAATGAAAATTTCAAAAGGGCCCCAATTTCTGCTTTAAACTTTAGGTACTATTCCAAAATGTATCACTAAGGTGACAGAAGTTGATTTCGGAGCATCATTTTTGAACAGGAGCTTCAACCGTATTGTGGCATATGAGAAATTCCCTAAGCCCCGGACCTGCCGATTTTGGTCAAAAATAAAAATTTAAAAAGTTCCCCAATTTCTGCTTTAAACTTTAGGTACTATCCCAAAATGTATCACTAAGGTGACAGAAGTTGATTTCGGAGCATCATTTTTGAACAGGTGCTTCAACCGTTTTGTGGCATATGAGAAATTCCCTAAGCCCCGAACCTGTCGATTTTGGTCAAAAATGTAAATTTCAAAAGTGCCCCAATTTCTGCTTTAAACTTTAGGTACTATCCCAAAATGTATCACTAAGGTGACAGAAGTTGATTTCGGAGCATCATTTTTGAACAGGAGCTTCAACCGTTTTGTGGCATATGAAAAATTCCCTAAGCCCAGGACCTGTCGATTTTGGTCAAAAATGAAAATTTCAAAAGTGCCCCAATTTCTGCTTTAAACTTTAGGTACTATCCCAAAATGTATCACTAAGGTGACAGAAGTTGATTTCGGAGCATCATTTTTGAACAGGAGCTTCAACCGTTTTGTGGCATATGAGAAATTCCCTAAGCCCCGGACCTGTCGATTTTGGTCAAAAATGAAAATTTCAAAAGTTCCCCAATTTCTGCTTTAAACTTTAGGTACTATCCCAAAATGTATCACTAAGGTGACAGAAGTGATTTCGGAGCATCATTTTTGAACAGGAGCTTCAACCGTTTTGTGGCATATGAGAAATTCCCTAAGCCCCAGACCTGTCGATTTTGGTCAAAAATGAAAATTTCAAAAGTGCCCCAATTTCTGCTTTAAACTTTAGGTACTATCCCAAAATGTATCACTAAGGTGACAGAAGTTGATTTCGGAGCATCATTTTTTAACAGGCGCTTCAACCGTTTTGTGGCATATGAGAAATTCCCTAAGCCCCGGACCTGTCGATTTTGGTCATAAATGAAAATTTCAAAAGGGCCCCAATTTCTGCTTTAAACTTTAGGTACTATCCCAAAATGTATCACTAAGGTGACAGAAGTTGATTTCGGAGCATCATTTTTGAACAGGAGCTTCAACCGTTTTGTGGCATATGAGAAATTCCCTAAGCCCCGGACCTGTCGATTTTGGTCATAAATGAAAATTTCAAATGGGCCCCAATTTCTGCTTTAAACTTTAGGTACTATCCCAAAATGTATCACTAAGGTGACAGAAGTTGATTTCGGAGCATCATTTTTGAACAGGAGCTTCAACCGTTTTGTGGCATATGAGAAATTCCCTAAGCCCCGGACCTGTCGATTTTGGTTAAAAATGAAAATTTCAAAAGTGCCCCAATTTCTGCTTTAAACTGTAGGTACTATCCCAAAATGTATCACTAAGGTGACAGAAGTTGATTTCGGAGCATCATTTTTGAACAGGAGCTTCAACCGTATTGTGGCATATGAGAAATTCCCTAAGCCCCGGACCTGCCAATTTTGGTCAAAAATAAAAATTTAAAAAGTGCCCCAATTTCTGCTTTAAACTTTAGGTACTATCCCAAAATGTATCACTAAGGTGACAGAAGTTTATTTCGGAGCATCATTTTTGAACAGGTGCTTCAACCGTTTTGTGGCATATGAGAAATTCCCTAAGCCCCGGACCTGTCAATTTTGGTCAAAAATGAAAATTTCAAAAGTTCCCCAATTTCTGCTTTAAACTTTAGGTACTATCCCAAAATGTATCACTAAGGTGACAGAAGTTGATTTCGGAGCATCATTTTTTAACAGGAGCTTCAACCGTTTTGTGGCATATGAGAAATTCCCTAAGCCCCGGACCTGTCGATTTTGGTCATAAATGAAAATTTCAAAAGGGCCCCAATTTCTGCTTTAAACTTTAGGTACTATCCCAAAATGTATCACTAAGGTGACATAAGTTGATTTCGGAGCATCATTTTTGAACAGGAGCTTCAACCGTTTTGTGGCATATGAGAAATTCCCTAAGCCCCGGACCTGCCGATTTTGGTCAAAAATAAAAATTTAAAAAGTGCCCCAATTTCTGCTTTAAACTTTAGGTACTATCCCAAAATGTATCACTAAGGTGACAGAAGTTGATTTCGGAGCATCATTTTTGAATAGGTGCTTCAACCGTTTTGTGGCATATGAGAAATTCCCTAAGCCCCGAACCTGTCGATTTTGGTCAAAAATTTAAATTTCAAAAGTGCCCCAATTTCTGCTTTAAACTTTAGGTACTATCCCAAAATGTATTACTAAGGTGACAGAAAATGATTTCGGAGCATCATTTTTGAACAGGAGCTTCAACCGTTTTGTGGCATATGAAAAATTCCCTAAGCCCAGGACCTGTCGATTTTGGTCAAAAATGAAAATTTCAAAAGTGCCCCAATTTCTGCTTTAAACTTTAGGTACTATCCCAAAATGTATCACTAAGGTGACAGAAGTTGATTTCGGAGCATCATTTTTGAACAGGAGCTTCAACCGTTTTGTGGCATATGAGAAATTCCCTAAGCCCCGGACCTGTCGATTTTGGTCAAAAATGAAAATTTCAAAAGTTCCCCAATTTCTGCTTTAAACTTTAGGTACTATCCCAAAATGTATCACTAAGGTGACAGAAGTGATTTCGGAGCATCATTTTTGAACAGGAGCTTCAACCGTTTTGTGGCATATGAGAAATTCCCTAAGCCCCAGACCTGTCGATTTTGGTCAAAAATGAAAATTTCAAAAGTGCCCCAATTTCTGCTTTAAACTTTAGGTACTATCCCAAAATGTATCACTAAGGTGACAGAAGTTGATTTCGGAGCATCATTTTTTAACAGGAGCTTCAACCGTTTTGTGGCATATGAGAAATTCCCTAAGCCCCGGACCTGTCGATTTTGGTCATAAATGAAAATTTCAAAAGGGCCCCAATTTCTGCTTTAAACTTTAGGTACTATCCCAAAATGTATCACTAAGGTGACAGAAGTTGATTTCGGAGCATCATTTTTGAACAGGAGCTTCAACCGTATTGTGGCATATGAGAAATTCCCTAAGCCCCGGACCTGCCGATTTTGGTCAAAAATAAAAATTTAAAAAGTGCCCCAATTACTGCTTTAAACTTTAGGTACTATCCCAAAATGTATCACTAAGGTGACAGAAGTTGATTTCGGAGCATCATTTTTGAACAGGTGCTTCAACCGTTTTGTGGCATATGAGAAATTCCCTAAGCCCCGAACCTGTCGATTTTGGTCAAAAATTTAAATTTCAAAAGTGCCCCAATTTCTGCTTTGAACTTTAGGTACTATCCCAAAATGTATCACTGAGATGACAGAAGTTGATTTCGGAGCATCATTTTTGAACAGGTGCTTTAACCGTTTTGTGGCATATGAGAAATTCCCTAAGCCCCGAACCTGTCGATTTTGGTCAAAAATGTAAATTTCAAAAGTGCCCCAATTTCTGCTTTAAACTTTAGGTACTATCCCAAAATGTATTACTAAGGTGACAGAAAATGATTTCGGAGCATCATTTTTGAACAGGAGCTTCAACCGTTTTGTGGCATATGAAAAATTCCCTAAGCCCAGGACCTGTCGATTTTGGTCAAAAATGAAAATTTCAAAAGTGCCCCAATTTCTGCTTTAAACTTTAGGTACTATCCCAAAATGTATCACTAAGGTGACAGAAGTTGATTTCGGAGCATCATTTTTGAACAGGAGCTTCAACCGTTTTGTGGCATATGAGAAATTCCCTAAGCCCCGTACCTGTCGATTTTGGTCAAAAATAAAAATTTCAAATGTGCCCCAATTTCTGCTTTAAACTTTAGGTACTATCCCAAAATGTATCACTAAGGTGACAGAAGTTGATTTCGGAGCATCATTTTTGAACAGGAGCTTCAACCGTTTTGTGGCATATGAAAAATTCCCTAAGCCCAGGACCTGTCAATTTTGGTCAAAAATGAAAATTTCAAAAGTGCCCCAATTTCTGCTTTAAACTTTAGGTACTATCCCAAAATGTATCACTAAGGTGACAGAAGTTGATTTCGGAGCATCATTTTTGAACAGGAGCTTCAACCGTTTTGTGGCATATGAGAAATTCCCTAAGCCCCGGACCTGTCGATTTTGGTCAAAAATGAAAATTTCAAAAGTTCCCCAATTTCTGCTTTAAACTTTAGGTACTATCCCAAAATGTATCACTAAGGTGACAGAAGTGATTTCGGAGCATCATTTTTGAACAGGAGCTTCAACCGTTTTGTGGCATATGAGAAATTCCCTAAGCCCCAGACCTGTCGATTTTGGTCAAAAATGAAAATTTCAAAAGTGCCCCAATTTCTGCTTTAAACTTTAGGTACTATCCCAAAATGTATCACTAAGGTGACAGAAGTTGATTTCGGAGCATCATTTTTTAACAGGAGCTTCAACCGTTTTGTGGCATATGAGAAATTCCCTAAGCCCCGGACCTGTCGATTTTGGTCATAAATGAAAATTTCAAAAGGGCCCCAATTTCTGCTTTAAACTTTAGGTACTATCCCAAAATGTATCACTAAGGTGACAGAAGTTGAATTCGGAGCATCATTTTTGAACAGGAGCTTCAACCGTTTTGAGGCATATGAGAAATTCCCTAAGCCCCGGACCTGTCGATTTTGGTCATAAATGAAAATTTCAAATGGGCCCCAATTTCTGCTTTAAACTTTAGGTACTATCCCAAAATGTATCACTAAGGTGACAGAAGTTGATTTCGGAGCATCATTTTTGAACAGGAGCTTCAACCGTTTTGTGGCATATGAGAAATTCCCTAAGCCCCGTACCTGTCGATTTTGGTCAAAAATGAAAATGTCAAAAGTGCCCCAATTTCTGCTTTAAACTTTAGGTACTATCCCAAAATGTATCACTAAGGTGACAGAAGTTGATTTCGGAGCATCATTTTTGAACAGGAGCTTCAACCGTATTGTGGCATATGAGAAATTCCCTAAGCCCCGGACCTGTCGATTTTGGTCAAAAATGAAAATTTCACAAGGGCCCCAATTTCTGCTTTAAACTTTAGGTACTATCCCAAAATGTATCACTAAGGTGACAGAAGTTGATTTCGGAGCATCATTTTTGAACAGGAGCTTCAACCGTTTTGTGGCATATGAAAAATTCCCTAAGCCCAGGACCTGTCGATTTTGGTCAAAAATGAAAATTTCAAAAGTGCCCCAATTTCTGCTTTAAACTTTAGGTACTATCCCAAAATGTATCACTAAGGTGACAGAAGTTGATTTCGGAGCATCATTTTTGAACAGGAGCTTCAACCGTATTGTGGCATATGAGAAATTCCCTAAGCCCCAGACCTGCCGATTTTGGTCAAAAATAAAAATTTCAAAAGTGCCCCAATTTCTGCTTTAAACTTTAGGTACTATCCCAAAATGTATCACTAAGGTGACAGAAGTTGATTTCGGAGCATCATTTTTGAACAGGAGCTTCAACCGTTTTGTGGCATATGAAAAATTCCCTAAGCCCAGGACCTGTCAATTTTGGTCAAAAATGAAAATTTCAAAAGTGCCCCAATTTCTGCTTTAAACTTTAGGTACTATCCCAAAATGTATCACTAAGGTGACAGAAGTGATTTCGGAGCATCATTTTTGAACAGGAGCTTCAACCGTTTTGTGGCATATGAGAAATTCCCTAAGCCCCAGACCTGTCGATTTTGGTCAAAAATGAAAATTTCAAAAGTGCCCCAATTTCTGCTTTAAACTTTAGGTACTATCCCAAAATGTATCACTAAGGTGACAGAAGTTGATTTCGGAGCATCATTTTTTAACAGGAGCTTCAACCGTTTTGTGGCATATGAGAAATTCCCCTAGCCCCGTACCTGTCGATTTTGGTCAAAAATGAAAATGTCAAAAGTGCCCCAATTTCAGCTTTAAACTTTAGGTACTATCCCAAAATGTATCACTAAGGTGACAGAAGTTGATTTCGGAGCATCATTTTTGAACAGGAGCTTCAACCGTATTGTGGCATATGAGAAATTCCCTAAGCCCCGGACCTGTCGATTTTGGTCAAAAATGAAAATTTCACAAGGGCCCCAATTTCTGCTTTAAACTTTAGGTACTATCCCAAAATGTATCACTAAGGTGACAGAAGTTGATTTCGGAGCATCATTTTTGAACAGGAGCTTCAACCGTTTTGTGGCATATGAAAAATTCCCTAAGCCATGGACCTGTCGATTTTGGTCAAAAATTAAAATTTTAAAAGTTCCCCAATTTCTGCTTTAAACTTTAGGTACTATCCCAAAATGTATCACTAAGGTGACAGAAGTTGATTTCGGAGCATCATTTTTGAACAGGAGCTTCAACCGTATTGTGGCATATGAGAAATTCCCTAAGCCCCGGACCTGCCAATTTTGGTCAAAAATAAAAATTTAAAAAGTGCCCCAATTTCTGCTTTAAACTTTAGGTACTATCCCAAAATGTATCACTAAGGTGACAGAAGTTTATTTCGGAGCATCATTTTTGAACAGGTGCTTCAACCGTTTTGTGGCATATGAGAAATTCCCTAAGCCCCGAACCTGTCGATTTTGGTCAAAAATTTAAATTTCAAAAGTGCCCCAATTTCTGCTTTGAACTTTAGGTACTATCCCAAGATGTATCACTGAGGTGACAGAAGTTAATTTCGGAGCATCATTTTTGAACAGGTGCTTCAACCGTTTTGTGGCATATGAGAAATTCCCTAAGCCCCAGACCTGTCGATTTTGGTCAAAAATGAAAATTTCAAAAGTGCCCCAATTTCTGCTTTAAACTTTAGGTACTATCCCAAAATGTATCACTAAGGTGACAGAAGTTGATTTCGGAGCATCATTTTTTAACAGGAGCTTCAACCGTTTTGTGGCATATGAGAAATTCCCTAAGCCCCGGACCTGTCGATTTTGGTCATAAATGAAAATTTCAAAAGGGCCCCAATTTCTGCTTTAAACTTTAGGTACTATCCCAAAATGTATCACTAAGGTGACAGAAGTTGAATTCGGAGCATCATTTTTGAACAGGAGCTTCAACCGTTTTGTGGCATATGAGAAATTCCCTAAGCCCCGGACCTGTCGATTTTGGTCATAAATGAAAATTTCAAATGGGCCCCAATTTCTGCTTTAAACTTTAGGTACTATCCCAAAATGTATCACTAAGGTGACAGAAGTTGATTTCGGAGCATCATTTTTGAACAGGAGCTTCAACCGTTTTGTGGCATATGAGAAATTCCCTAAGCCCCGTACCTGTCGATTTTGGTCAAAAATGAAAATGTCAAAAGTGCCCCAATTTCAGCTTTAAACTTTAGGTACTATCCCAAAATGTATCACTAAGGTGACAGAAGTTGATTTCGGAGCATCATTTTTGAACAGGAGCTTCAACCGTATTGTGGCATATGAGAAATTCCCTAAGCCCCGGACCTGTCGATTTTGGTCAAAAATGAAAATTTCACAAGGGCCCCAATTTCTGCTTTAAACTTTAGGTACTATCCCAAAATGTATCACTAAGGTGACAGAAGTTGATTTCGGAGCATCATTTTTGAACAGGAGCTTCAACCGTTTTGTGGCATATGAAAAATTCCCTAAGCCATGGACCTGTCGATTTTGGTCAAAAATTAAAATTTTAAAAGTTCCCCAATTTCTGCTTTAAACTTTAGGTACTATCCCAAAATGTATCACTAAGGTGACAGAAGTTGATTTCGGAGCATCATTTTTGAACAGGAGCTTCAACCGTATTGTGGCATATGAGAAATTCCCTAAGCCCCGGACCTGCCAATTTTGGTCAAAAATAAAAATTTAAAAAGTGCCCCAATTTCTGCTTTAAACTTTAGGTACTATCCCAAAATGTATCACTAAGGTGACAGAAGTTTATTTCGGAGCATCATTTTTGAACAGGTGCTTCAACCGTTTTGTGGCATATGAGAAATTCCCTAAGCCCCGAACCTGTCGATTTTGGTCAAAAATGTAAATTTCAAAAGTGCCCCAATTTCTGCTTTGAACTTTAGGTACTATCCCAAAATGTATCACTGAGGTGACAGAAGTTAATTTCGGAGCATCATTTTTGAACAGGTGCTTCAACCGTTTTGTGGCATATGAGAAATTCCCTAAGCCCCGAACCTGTCGATTTTGGTCAAAAATGTAAATTTCAAAAGTGCCCCAATTTCTGCTTTAAACTTTAGGTACTATCCCAAAATGTATCACTAAGGTGACAGAAGTTGATTTCGGAGCATCATTTTTGAACAGGAGCTTCAACCGTTTTGTGGCATATGAGAAATTCCCTAAGCCCCGGACCTGTCGATTTTGGTCAAAAATGAAAATTTCAAAAGTTCCCCAATTTCTGCTTTAAACTTTAGGTACTATCCCAAAATGTATCACTAAGGTGACAGAAGTGATTTCGGAGCATCATTTTTGAACAGGAGCTTCAACCGTTTTGTGGCATATGAGAAATTCCCTAAGCCCCGGACCTGTCGATTTTGGTCAAAAATGAAAATTTCAAAAGTGCCCCAATTTCTGCTTTAAACTTTAGGTACTATCCCAAAATGTATCACTAAGGTGACAGAAGTTGATTTCGGAGCATCATTTTTTAACAGGAGCTTCAACCGTTTTGTGGCATATGAGAAATTCCCTAAGCCCCGGACCTGTCGATTTTGGTCATAAATGAAAATTTCAAAAGGGCCCCAATTTCTGCTTTAAACTTTAGGTACTATCCCAAAATGTATCACTAAGGTGACAGAAGTTGATTTCGGAGCATCATTTTTGAACAGGAGCTTCAACCGTTTTGTGGCATATGAGAAATTCCCTAAGCCATGGACCTGTCGATTTTGGTCAAAAATGAAAATTTCAAAAGTTCCCCAATTTCTGCTTTAAACTTTAGGTACTATCCCAAAATGTATCACTAAGGTGACAGAAGTTGATTTCGGAGCATCATTTTTGAACAGGAGCTTCAACCGTATTGTGGCATATGAGAAATTCCCTAAGCCCCGGACCTGCCGATTTTGGTCAAAAATAAAAATTTAAAAAGTGCCCCAATTTCTGCTTTAAACTTTAGGTACTATCCCAAAATGTATCACTAAGGTGACAGAAGTTGATTTCGGAGCATCATTTTTGAACAGGTGCTTCAACCGTTTTGTGGCATATGAGAAATTCCCTAAGCCCCGAACCTGTCGATTTTGGTCAAAAATTTAAATTTCAAAAGTGCCCCAATTTCTGCTTTAAACTTTAGGTACTATCCCAAAATGTATTACTAAGGTGACAGAAAATGATTTCGGAGCATCATTTTTTAACAGGAGCTTCAACCGTTTTGTGGCATATGAGAAATTCCCTAAGCCCCGGACCTGTCGATTTTGGTCATAAATGAAAATTTCAAAAGGGCCCCAATTTCTGCTTTAAACTTTAGGTACTATTCCAAAATGTATCACTAAGGTGACAGAAGTTGATTTCGGAGCATCATTTTTGAACAGGAGCTTCAACCGTATTGTGGCATATGAGAAATTCCCTAAGCCCCGGACCTGCCGATTTTGGTCAAAAATAAAAATTTAAAAAGTTCCCCAATTTCTGCTTTAAACTTTAGGTACTATCCCAAAATGTATCACTAAGGTGACAGAAGTTGATTTCGGAGCATCATTTTTGAACAGGTGCTTCAACCGTTTTGTGGCATATGAGAAATTCCCTAAGCCCCGAACCTGTCGATTTTGGTCAAAAATGTAAATTTCAAAAGTGCCCCAATTTCTGCTTTAAACTTTAGGTACTATCCCAAAATGTATCACTAAGGTGACAGAAGTTGATTTCGGAGCATCATTTTTGAACAGGAGCTTCAACCGTTTTGTGGCATATGAAAAATTCCCTAAGCCCAGGACCTGTCGATTTTGGTCAAAAATGAAAATTTCAAAAGTGCCCCAATTTCTGCTTTAAACTTTAGGTACTATCCCAAAATGTATCACTAAGGTGACAGAAGTTGATTTCGGAGCATCATTTTTGAACAGGAGCTTCAACCGTTTTGTGGCATATGAGAAATTCCCTAAGCCCCGGACCTGTCGATTTTGGTCAAAAATGAAAATTTCAAAAGTTCCCCAATTTCTGCTTTAAACTTTAGGTACTATCCCAAAATGTATCACTAAGGTGACAGAAGTGATTTCGGAGCATCATTTTTGAACAGGAGCTTCAACCGTTTTGTGGCATATGAGAAATTCCCTAAGCCCCAGACCTGTCGATTTTGGTCAAAAATGAAAATTTCAAAAGTGCCCCAATTTCTGCTTTAAACTTTAGGTACTATCCCAAAATGTATCACTAAGGTGACAGAAGTTGATTTCGGAGCATCATTTTTTAACAGGAGCTTCAACCGTTTTGTGGCATATGAGAAATTCCCTAAGCCCCGGACCTGTCGATTTTGGTCATAAATGAAAATTTCAAAAGGGCCCCAATTTCTGCTTTAAACTTTAGGTACTATCCCAAAATGTATCACTAAGGTGACAGAAGTTGATTTCGGAGCATCATTTTTGAACAGGAGCTTCAACCGTTTTGTGGCATATGAGAAATTCCCTAAGCCCCGGACCTGTCGATTTTGGTCATAAATGAAAATTTCAAATGGGCCCCAATTTCTGCTTTAAACTTTAGGTACTATCCCAAAATGTATCACTAAGGTGACAGAAGTTGATTTCGGAGCATCATTTTTGAACAGGAGCTTCAACCGTTTTGTGGCATATGAGAAATTCCCTAAGCCCCGGACCTGTCGATTTTGGTTAAAAATGAAAATTTCAAAAGTGCCCCAATTTCTGCTTTAAACTTTAGGTACTATCCCAAAATGTATCACTAAGGTGACAGAAGTTGATTTCGGAGCATCATTTTTGAACAGGAGCTTCAACCGTTTTGTGGCATATGAGAAATTCCCTAAGCCCCGAACCTGTCGATTTTGGTCAAAAATGTAAATTTCAAAAGTGCCCCAATTTCTGCTTTAAACTTTAGGTACTATCCCAAAATGTATCACTAAGGTGACAGAAGTTGATTTCGGAGCATCATTTTTGAACAAGAGCTTCAACCGTTTTGTGGCATATGAAAAATTCCCTAAGCCCAGGACCTGTCGATTTTGGTCAAAAATGAAAATTTCAAAAGTGCCCCAATTTCTGCTTTAAACTTTAGGTACTATCCCAAAATGTATCACTAAGGTGACAGAAGTTGATTTCGGAGCATCATTTTTGAACAGGAGCTTCAACCGTTTTGTGGCATATGAGAAATTCCCTAAGCCCCGGACCTGTCGATTTTGGTCAAAAATGAAAATTTCAAAAGTGCCCCAATTTCTGCTTTAAACTTTAGGTACTATCCCAAAATGTATCACTAAGGTGACATAAGTTGTTTTCGGAGCATCATTTTTGAACAGGTGCTTCAACCGTTTTGTGGCATATGAGAAATTCCCTAAGCCCCGAACCTGTCGATTTTGGTCAAAAATGTAAATTTCATAAGTGCCCCAATTTCTGCTTTAAACTTTAGGTACTATCCCAAAATGTATCACTAAGGTGACAGAAGTTGATTTCGGAGCATCATTTTTGAACAGGAGCTTCAACCGTTTTGTGGCATATGAGAAATTCCCTAAGCCCCGGACCTGTCGATTTTGGTCAAAAATTAAAATTTCAAAAGTGCCCCAATTTCTGCTTTAAACTTTAGGTACTATCCCAAAATGTATCACTGAGGTGACAGAAGTTGATTTCTGAGCATCATTTTTGAACAGGTGCTTCAACCGTTTTGTGGCATATGAGAAATTCCCTAAGACCCCGAACCTGTCGATTTTGGTCAAAAATGTAAATTTCAAAAGTGCATCAATTTCTGCTTTAAACTTTAGGTACTATCCCAAAATGTATCACTAAGGTGACAGAAGTTGATTTCGGAGCATCATTTTTGAACAGGAGCTTCAACCGTTTTGTGGCATATGAAAAATTCCCTAAGCCCAGGACCTGTCGATTTTGGTCAAAAATTAAAATTTCAAAAGTGCCCCAATTTCTTCTTTAAACTTTAGGTACTATCCCAAAATGTATCACTAAGGTGACAGAAGTTGATTTCGGAGCATCATTTTTGAACAGGAGCTTCAACCGTTTTGTGGCATATGAGAAATTCCCTAAGCCCCGGACCTGTCGATTTTGGTCAAAAATGAAAATTTCAAAAGTTCCCCAATTTCTGCTTTAAACTTTAGGTACTATCCCAAAATGTATCACTAAGGTGACAGAAGTGATTTCGGAGCATCATTTTTGAACAGGAGCTTCAACCGTTTTGTGGCATATGAGAAATTCCCTAAGCCCCAGACCTGTCGATTTTGGTCAAAAATGAAAATTTCAAAAGTGCCCCAATTTCTGCTTTAAACTTTAGGTACTATCCCAAAATGTATCACTAAGGTGACAGAAGTTGATTTCGGAGCATCATTTTTTAACAGGAGCTTCAACCGTTTTGTGGCATATGAGAAATTCCCTAAGCCCCGGACCTGTCGATTTTGGTCATAAATGAAAATTTCAAAAGGGCCCCAATTTCTGCTTTAAACTTTAGGTACTATTCCAAAATGTATCACTAAGGTGACAGAAGTTGATTTCGGAGCATCATTTTTGAACAGGAGCTTCAACCGTATTGTGGCATATGAGAAATTCCCTAAGCCCCGGACCTGCCGATTTTGGTCAAAAATAAAAATTTAAAAAGTTCCCCAATTTCTGCTTTAAACTTTAGGTACTATCCCAAAATGTATCACTAAGGTGACAGAAGTTGATTTCGGAGCATCATTTTTGAACAGGTGCTTCAACCGTTTTGTGGCATATGAGAAATTCCCTAAGCCCCGAACCTGTTGATTTTGGTCAAAAATGTAAATTTCAAAAGTGCCCCAATTTCTGCTTTAAACTTTAGGTACTATCCCAAAATGTATCACTAAGGTGACAGAAGTTGATTTCGGAGCATCATTTTTGAACAGGAGCTTCAACCGTTTTGTGGCATATGAAAAATTCCCTAAGCCCAGGACCTGTCGATTTTGGTCAAAAATGAAAATGTCAAAAGTGCCCCAATTTCTGCTTTAAACTTTAGGTACTATCCCAAAATGTATCACTAAGGTGACAGAAGTTGATTTCGGAGCATCATTTTTGAACAGGAGCTTCAACCGTTTTGTGGCATATGAGAAATTCCCTAAGCCCCGGACCTGTCGATTTTGGTCAAAAATGAAAATTTCAAAAGTTCCCCAATTTCTGCTTTAAACTTTAGGTACTATCCCAAAATGTATCACTAAGGTGACAGAAGTGATTTCGGAGCATCATTTTTGAACAGGAGCTTCAACCGTTTTGTGGCATATGAGAAATTCCCTAAGCCCCAGACCTGTCGATTTTGGTCAAAAATGAAAATTTCAAAAGTGCCCCAATTTCTGCTTTAAACTTTAGGTACTATCCCAAAATGTATCACTAAGGTGACAGAAGTTGATTTCGGAGCATCATTTTTTAACAGGAGCTTCAACCGTTTTGTGGCATATGAGAAATTCCCTAAGCCCCGGACCTGTCGATTTTGGTCATAAATGAAAATTTCAAAAGGGCCCCAATTTCTGCTTTAAACTTTAGGTACTATCCCAAAATGTATCACTAAGGTGACAGAAGTTGATTTCGGAGCATCATTTTTGAACAGGAGCTTCAACCGTTTTGTGGCATATGAGAAATTCCCTAAGCCCCGGACCTGTCGATTTTGGTCATAAATGAAAATTTCAAATGGGCCCCAATTTCTGCTTTAAACTTTAGGTACTATCCCAAAATGTATCACTAAGGTGACAGAAGTTGATTTCGGAGCATCATTTTTGAACAGGAGCTTCAACCGTTTTGTGGCATATGAGAAATTCCCTAAGCCCCGGACCTGTCGATTTTGGTTAAAAATGAAAATTTCAAAAGTGCCCCAATTTCTGCTTTAAACTTTAGGTACTATCCCAAAATGTATCACTAAGGTGACAGAAGTTGATTTCGGAGCATCATTTTTGAACAGGAGCTTCAACCGTTTTGTGGCATATGAGAAATTCCCTAAGCCCCGAACCTGTCGATTTTGGTCAAAAATGTAAATTTCAAAAGTGCCCCAATTTCTGCTTTAAACTTTAGGTACTATCCCAAAATGTATCACTAAGGTGACAGAAGTTGATTTCGGAGCATCATTTTTGAACAGGAGCTTCAACCGTTTTGTGGCATATGAAAAATTCCCTAAGCCCAGGACCTGTCGATTTTGGTCAAAAATGAAAATTTCAAAAGTGCCCCAATTTCTGCTTTAAACTTTAGGTACTATCCCAAAATGTATCACTAAGGTGACAGAAGTTGATTTCGGAGCATCATTTTTGAACAGGTGCTTCAACCGTTTTGTGGCATATGAGAAATTCCCTAAGCCCCGGACCTGTCGATTTTGGTCAAAAATGAAAATTTCAAAAGTGCCCCAATTTCTGCTTTAAACTTTAGGTACTATCCCAAAATGTATCACTAAGGTGACATAAGTTGTTTTCGGAGCATCATTTTTGAACAGGTGCTTCAACCGTTTTGTGGCATATGAGAAATTCCCTAAGCCCCGAACCTGTCGATTTTGGTCAAAAATGTAAATTTCAAAAGTGCCCCAATTTCTGCTTTAAACTTTAGGTACTATCCCAAAATGTATCACTAAGGTGACAGAAGTTGATTTCGGAGCATCATTTTTGAACAGGAGCTTCAACCGTTTTGTGGCATATGAAAAATTCCCTAAGCCCAGGACCTGTCGATTTTGGTCAAAAATTAAAAATTCAAAAGTGCCCCAATTTCTGCTTTAAACTTTAGGTACTATCCCAAAATGTATCACTAAGGTGACAGAAGTTGATTTCGGAGCATCATTTTTGAACAGGAGCTTCAACCGTTTTGTGGCATATGAAAAATTCCCTAAGCCCAGGACCTGTCGATTTTGGTCAAAAATTAAAATTTCAAAAGTGCCCCAATTTCTTCTTTAAACTTTAGGTACTATCCCAAAATGTATCACTAAGGTGACAGAAGTTGATTTCGGAGCATCATTTTTGAACAGGAGCTTCAACCGTTTTGTGTCATATGAGAAATTCCCTAAGCCCCGGACCTGTCGATTTTGGTCAAAAATTAAAATTTCAAAAGTTCCCCAATTTCTGCTTTAAACTTTAGGTACTATCCCAAAATGTATCACTAAGGTGACAGAAGTTGATTTAGGAGCATCATTTTTGAACAGGAGCTACAACCGTATTGTGGCATATGAGAAATTCCCTAAGCCCCAGACCTGCTGATTTTGGTCAAAAATAAAAATTTCAAAAGTGCCCCAATTTCTGCTTTAAACTTTAGGTACTATCCCAAAATGTATCACTAAGGTGACAGAAGTTGATTTCGGAGCATCATTTTTGAACAGGAGCTTCAACCGGTTTGTGGCATATGAGAAATTCCCTAAGCCCAGGACCTGTCGATTTTGGTCAAAAATGAAAATTTCAAAAGTGCCCCAATTTCTGCTTTAAACTTTAGGTACTATCCCAAAATGTATCACTAAGGTGACAGAAGTTGATTTCGGAGCATCATTTTTGAACAGGAGCTTTAACCGTATTGTGGCATATGAGAAATTCCCTAAGCCTCGGACCTGTCGATTTTGGTCAAAAATGAAAATTTCAAAAGTGCCCCAATTTCTGCTTTAAACTTTAAGTACTATCCCAAAATGTATCACTAAGGTGAGAGAAGTTGATTTCGGAGCATCATTTTTGAACAGGAGCTTCAACCGTTTTGTGGCATATGAGAAATTCCCTAAGCCCCAGACCTGTCGATTTTGGTCAAAAATGTAAATTTCAAAAGTGCCCCAATTTCTGCTTTAAACTTTAGGTACTATCCCAAAATGTATCACTAAGGTGACAGAAGTTGATTTCGGAGCATCATTTTTGAACAGGAGCTTCAACCGTTTTGTGGCATATGAGAAATTCCCTAAGCCCCGGACCTGTCGATTTTGGTCAAAAATGAAAATTTCAAAAGTGCCCCAATTTCTGCTTTAAACTTTAGGTACTATCCCAAAATGTATCACTAAGGTGACAGAAGTTGATTTCGGAGCATCATTTTTGAACAGGAGCTTCAACCGTTTTGTGGCATATGAGAAATTCCCTAAGCCCCGGACCTGTCGATTTTGTTCAAAAATGAAAATTTCAAAAGTGCCCCAATTTCTGCTTTAAACTTTAGGTACTATCCCAAAATGTATCACTAAGGTGACAGAAGTTGATTTCGGAGCACCATTTTTGAACAGGAGCTTCAACCGTTTTGTGGCATATGAGAAATTCCCTAAGCCCCGTACCTGTCGATTTTGGTCAAAAATAAAAATTTCAAAAGTGCCCCAATTTCTGCTTTAAACTTTAGGTACTATCCCAAAATGTATCACTAAGGTGACAGAAGTTGATTTCGGAGCATCATTTTTGAACAGAAGCTTCAACCGTATTGTGGCATATGAGAAATTCCCTAAGCCCCGTACCTGTCAATTTTGGTCAAAAATGAAAATTTCAAAAGTGCCCCAATTTCTGCTTTAAACTTTAGGTACTTTCCCAAAATGTATCACTAAGGTGACAGAAGTTGATTTCGGAGCATCATTTTTGAACAGGAGCTTCAACCGTATTGTGGCATATGAGAAATTCCCTAAGCCTCGGACCTGTCGATTTAGGTCAAAAATGAAAATTTCAAAAGTGCCCCAATTTCTGCTTTAAACTTTAAGTACTATCCCAAAATGTATCACTAAGGTGACAGAAGTTGATTTCGGAGCATCATTTTTGAACAGGAGCTTCAACCGTTTTGTGGCATATGAGAAATTCCCTAAGCCCCAGACCTGTCGATTTTGGTCAAAAATGTAAATTTCAAAAGTGCCCCAATTTCTGCTTTAAACTTTAGGTACTATCCCAAAATGTATTACTAAGGTGACAGAAGTTGATTTCGGAGCATCATTTTTGAACAGGAGCTTCAACCGTTTTGTGGCATATGAGAAATTCCCTAAGCCCCGGACCTGTCGATTTTGGTCAAAAATGAAAATTTCAAAAGTGCCCCAATTTCTGCTTTAAACTTTAGGTACTATCCCAAAATGTATCACTAAGATGACAGAAGTTGATTTCGGAGCATCATTTTTGAACAGGAGCTTCAACCGTTTTGTGGCATATGAGAGATTCCCTAAGCCCCGGACCTGTCGATTTTGTTCAAAAATGAAAATTTCAAAAGTGCCCCAATTTCTGCTTTAAACTTTAGGTACTATCCCAAAATGTATCACTATGATGACAGAAGTTGATTTCGGAGCATCATTTTTGAACAGGAGCTTCAACCGTTTTGTGGCATATGAGAGATTCCCTAAGCCCCGAACCTGTCGATTTTGGTCAAAAATGAAAATTTCAAAAGTGCCCCAATTCCTCTTTAAACTTTAGGTACTATCCCAAAATGTATCACTAAGGTGACAGAAGTTGATTTCGGAGCATCATTTTTGAACAGGAGCTTCAACCGTTTTGTGGCATATGAAAAATTCCCTAAGCCCAGGACCTGTCGATTTTGGTCAAAAATGAAAATTTCAAAAGTGCCCCAATTTCTGCTTTAAACTTTAGGTACTATCCCAAAATGTATCACTAAGGTGAGAGAAGTTGATTTCGGAGCATCATTTTTGAACAGGAGCTTCAACCGTTTTGTGGCATATGAGAAATTCCCTAAGCCCCAGACCTGTCGATTTTGGTCAAAAATGTAAATTTCAAAAGTGCCCCAATTTCTGCTTTAAACTTTAGGTACTATCCCAAAATGTATCACTAAGGTGACAGAAGTTGATTTCGGAGCATCATTTTTGAACAGGAGCTTCAACCGTTTTGTGGCATATGAGAAATTCCCTAAGCCCCGGACCTGTCGATTTTGGTCAAAAATGAAAATTTCAAAAGTGCCCCAATTTCTGCTTTAAACTTTAGGTACTATCCCAAAATGTATCACTAAGGTGACAGAAGTTGATTTCGGAGCATCATTTTTGAACAGGAGCTTCAACCGTTTTGTGGCATATGAGAAATTCCCTAAGCCCCGGACCTGTCGATTTTGTTCAAAAATGAAAATTTCAAAAGTGCCCCAATTTCTGCTTTAAACTTTAGGTACTATCCCAAAATGTATCACTAAGGTGACAGAAGTTGATTTCGGAGCATCATTTTTGAACAGGAGCTTCAACCGTTTTGTGGCATATGAGAAATTCCCTAAGCCCCGGACCTGTCGATTTTGGTCAAAAATTAAAATTTCAAAAGTGCCCCAATTTCTGCTTTAAACTTTAGGTACTATCCCAAAATGTATCACTAAGGTGACAGAAGTTGATTTCGGAGCATCATTTTTGAACAGAAGCTTCAACCGTATTGTGGCATATGAGAAATTCCCTAAGCCCCGTACCTGTCAATTTTGGTCAAAAATGAAAATTTCAAAAGTGCCCCAATTTCTGCTTTAAACTTTAGGTACTATCCCAAAATGTATCACTAAGGTGACAGAAGTTGATTTCGGAGCATCATTTATGAACAGGAGCTTCAACCGTTTTGTGGCATATGAGAAATTCCCTAACCCCCGGACCTGTCGATTTTGGTCAAAAATAAAAATTTCAAAAGTGCCCCAATTTCTGCTTTAAACTTTAGGTACTATCCCAAAATGTATCACTATGATGACAGAAGTTGATTTCGGAGCATCATTTTTGAACAGGAGCTTCAACCGTTTTGTGGCATATGAGAGATTCCCTAAGCCCCGGACCTGTCGATTTTGTTCAAAAATGAAAATTTCAAAAGTGCCCCAATTTCTGCTTTAAACTTTAGGTACTATCCCAAAATGTATCACTAAGGTGACAGAAGTTGATTTCGGAGCATCATTTTTGAACAGGAGCTTTAACCGTATTGTGGCATATGAGAAATTCCCTAAGCCTCGGACCTGTCGATTTTGGTCAAAAATTAAAATTTCAAAAGTGCCCCAATTTCTGCTTTAAACTTTAAGTACTATCCCAAAATGTATCACTAAGGTGAGAGAAGTTGATTTCGGAGCATCATTTTTGAACAGGAGCTTCAACCGTTTTGTGGCATATGAGAAATTCCCTAAGCCCCAGACCTGTCGATTTTGGTCAAAAATGTAAATTTCAAAAGTGCCCCAATTTCTGCTTTAAACTTTAGGTACTATCCCAAAATGTATCACTAAGGTGACAGAAGTTGATTTCGGAGCATCATTTTTGAACAGGAGCTTCAACCGTTTTGTGGCATATGAGAAATTCCCTAAGCCCCGGACCTGTCGATTTTGGTCAAAAATGAAAATTTCAAAAGTGCCCCAATTCCTCTTTAAACTTTAGGTACTATCCCAAAATGTATCACTAAGGTGACAGAAGTTGATTTCGGAGCATCATTTTTGAACAGGAGCTTCAACCGTTTTGTGGCATATGAGAAATTCCCTAAGCCCCGGACCTGTCGATTTTGTTCAAAAATGAAAATTTCAAAAGTGCCCCAATTTCTGCTTTAAACTTTAGGTACTATCCCAAAATGTATCACTAAGGTGACAGAAGTTGATTTCGGAGCACCATTTTTGAACAGGAGCTTCAACCGTTTTGTGGCATATGAGAAATTCCCTAAGCCCCGTACCTGTCGATTTTGGTCAAAAATAAAAATTTCAAAAGTGCCCCAATTTCTGCTTTAAACTTTAGGTACTATCCCAAAATGTATCACTAAGGTGACAGAAGTTGATTTCGGAGCATCATTTTTGAACAGAAGCTTCAACCGTATTGTGGCATATGAGAAATTCCCTAAGCCCCGTACCTGTCAATTTTGGTCAAAAATGAAAATTTCAAAAGTGCCCCAATTTCTGCTTTAAACTTTAGGTACTATCCCAAAATGTATCACTAAGGTGACAGAAGTTGATTTCGGAGCATCATTTATGAACAGGAGCTTCAACCGTTTTGTGGCATATGAGAAATTCCCTAAGCCCCGGACCTGTCGATTTTGGTCAAAAATAAAAATTTCAAAAGTGCCCCAATTTCTGCTTTAAACTTTAGGTACTTTCCCAAAATGTATCACTAAGGTGACAGAAGTTGATTTCGGAGCATCATTTTTGAACAGGAGCTTCAACCGTATTGTGGCATATGAGAAATTCCCTAAGCCTCGGACCTGTCGATTTAGGTCAAAAATGAAAATTTCAAAAGTGCCCCAATTTCTGCTTTAAACTTTAAGTACTATCCCAAAATGTATCACTAAGGTGACAGAAGTTGATTTCGGAGCATCATTTTTGAACAGGAGCTTCAACCGTTTTGTGGCATATGAGAAATTCCCTAAGCCCCGGACCTGTCGATTTTGGTCAAAAATGAAAATTTCAAAAGTGCCCCAATTTCTGCTTTAAACTTTAGGTACTATCCCAAAATGTATCACTAAGATGACAGAAGTTGATTTCGGAGCATCATTTTTGAACAGGAGCTTCAACCGTTTTGTGGCATATGAGAGATTCCCTAAGCCCCGGACCTGTCGATTTTGTTCAAAAATGAAAATTTCAAAAGTGCCCCAATTTCTGCTTTAAACTTTAGGTACTATCCCAAAATGTATCACTATGATGACAGAAGTTGATTTCGGAGCATCATTTTTGAACAGGAGCTTCAACCGTTTTGTGGCATATGAGAGATTCCCTAAGCCCCGGACCTGTCGATTTTGTTCAAAAATGAAAATTTCAAAAGTGCCCCAATTTCTGCTTTAAACTTTAGGTACTATCCCAAAATGTATCACTAAGGTGACAGAAGTTGATTTCGGAGCATCATTTTTGAACAGGAGCTTCAACCGTTTTGTGGCATATGAAAAATTCCCTAAGCCCAGGACCTGTCGATTTTGGTCAAAAATGAAAATTTCAAAAGTGCCCCAATTTCTGCTTTAAACTTTAGGTACTATCCCAAAATGTATCACTAAGGTGAGAGAAGTTGATTTCGGAGCATCATTTTTGAACAGGAGCTTCAACCGTTTTGTGGCATATGAGAAATTCCTTAAGCCCCAGACCTGTCGATTTTGGTCAAAAATGTAAATTTCAAAAGTGCCCCAATTTCTGCTTTAAACTTTAGGTACTATCCCAAAATGTATCACTAAGGTGACAGAAGTTGATTTCGGAGCATCATTTTTGAACAGGAGCTTCAACCGTTTTGTGGCATATGAGAAATTCCCTAAGCCCCGGACCTGTCGATTTTGTTCAAAAATGAAAATTTCAAAAGTGCCCCAATTTCTGCTTTAAACTTTAGGTACTATCCCAAAATGTATCACTAAGGTGACAGAAGTTGATTTCGGAGCATCATTTTTGAACAGGAGCTTCAACCGTTTTGTGGCATATGAGAAATTCCCTAAGCCCCGGACCTGTCGATTTTGGTCAAAAATTAAAATTTCAAAAGTGCCCCAATTTCTGCTTTAAACTTTAGGTACTATCCCAAAATGTATCACTAAGGTGACAGAAGTTGATTTCGGAGCATCATTTTTGAACAGAAGCTTCAACCGTATTGTGGCATATGAGAAATTCCCTAAGCCCCGTACCTGTCAATTTTGGTCAAAAATGAAAATTTCAAAAGTGCCCCAATTTCTGCTTTAAACTTTAGGTACTATCCCAAAATGTATCACTAAGGTGACAGAAGTTGATTTCGGAGCATCATTTATGAACAGGAGCTTCAACCGTTTTGTGGCATATGAGAAATTCCCTAACCCCCGGACCTGTCGATTTTGGTCAAAAATAAAAATTTCAAAAGTGCCCCAATTTCTGCTTTAAACTTTAGGTACTATCCCAAAATGTATCACTATGATGACAGAAGTTGATTTCGGAGCATCATTTTTGAACAGGAGCTTCAACCGTTTTGTGGCATATGAGAGATTCCCTAAGCCCCGGACCTGTCGATTTTGTTCAAAAATGAAAATTTCAAAAGTGCCCCAATTTCTGCTTTAAACTTTAGGTACTATTCCAAAATGTATCACTAAGGTGACAGAAGTTGATTTCGGAGCATCATTTTTGAACAGGAGCTTTAACCGTATTGTGGCATATGAGAAATTCCCTAAGCCTCGGACCTGTCGATTTTGGTCAAAAATTAAAATTTCAAAAGTGCCCCAATTTCTGCTTTAAACTTTAAGTACTATCCCAAAATGTATCACTAAGGTGAGAGAAGTTGATTTCGGAGCATCATTTTTGAACAGGAGCTTCAACCGTTTTGTGGCATATGAGAAATTCCCTAAGCCCCAGACCTGTCGATTTTGGTCAAAAATGTAAATTTCAAAAGTGCCCCAATTTCTGCTTTAAACTTTAGGTACTATCCCAAAATGTATCACTAAGGTGACAGAAGTTGATTTCGGAGCATCATTTTTGAACAGGAGCTTCAACCGTTTTGTGGCATATGAGAAATTCCCTAAGCCCCGGACCTGTCGATTTTGGTCAAAAATGAAAATTTCAAAAGTGCCCCAATTCCTCTTTAAACTTTAGGTACTATCCCAAAATGTATCACTAAGGTGACAGAAGTTGATTTCGGAGCATCATTTTTGAACAGGAGCTTCAACCGTTTTGTGGCATATGAGAAATTCCCTAAGCCCCGTACCTGTCGATTTTGGTCAAAAATAAAAATTTCAAAAGTGCCCCAATTTCTGCTTTAAACTTTAGGTACTATCCCAAAATGTATCACTAAGGTGACAGAAGTTGATTTCGGAGCATCATTTTTGAACAGAAGCTTCAACCGTATTGTGGCATATGAGAAATTCCCTAAGCCCCGTACCTGTCAATTTTGGTCAAAAATGAAAATTTCAAAAGTGCCCCAATTTCTGCTTTAAACTTTAGGTACTATCCCAAAATGTATCACTAAGGTGACAGAAGTTGATTTCGGAGCATCATTTATGAACAGGAGCTTCAACCGTTTTGTGGCATATGAGAAATTCCCTAAGCCCCGGACCTGTCGATTTTGGTCAAAAATAAAAATTTCAAAAGTGCCCCAATTTCTGCTTTAAACTTTAGGTACTTTCCCAAAATGTATCACTAAGGTGACAGAAGTTGATTTCGGAGCATCATTTTTGAACAGGAGCTTCAACCGTATTGTGGCATATGAGAAATTCCCTAAGCCTCGGACCTGTCGATTTAGGTCAAAAATGAAAATTTCAAAAGTGCCCCAATTTCTGCTTTAAACTTTAAGTACTATCCCAAAATGTATCACTAAGGTGACAGAAGTTGATTTCGGAGCATCATTTTTGAACAGGAGCTTCAACCGTTTTGTGGCATATGAGAAATTCCCTAAGCCCCGGACCTGTCGATTTTGGTCAAAAATGAAAATTTCAAAAGTGCCCCAATTTCTGCTTTAAACTTTAGGTACTATCCCAAAATGTATCACTAAGATGACAGAAGTTGATTTCGGAGCATCATTTTTGAACAGGAGCTTCAACCGTTTTGTGGCATATGAGAGATTCCCTAAGCCCCGGACCTGTCGATTTTGTTCAAAAATGAAAATTTCAAAAGTGCCCCAATTTCTGCTTTAAACTTTAGGTACTATCCCAAAATGTATCACTATGATGACAGAAGTTGATTTCGGAGCATCATTTTTGAACAGGAGCTTCAACCGTTTTGTGGCATATGAGAGATTCCCTAAGCCCCGGACCTGTCGATTTTGTTCAAAAATGAAAATTTCAAAAGTGCCCCAATTTCTGCTTTAAACTTTAGGTACTATCCCAAAATGTATCACTAAGGTGACAGAAGTTGATTTCGGAGCATCATTTTTGAACAGGAGCTTCAACCGTTTTGTGGCATATGAAAAATTCCCTAAGCCCAGGACCTGTCGATTTTGGTCAAAAATGAAAATTTCAAAAGTGCCCCAATTTCTGCTTTAAACTTTAGGTACTATCCCAAAATGTATCACTAAGGTGAGAGAAGTTGATTTCGGAGCATCATTTTTGAACAGGAGCTTCAACCGTTTTGTGGCATATGAGAAATTCCTTAAGCCCCAGACCTGTCGATTTTGGTCAAAAATGTAAATTTCAAAAGTGCCCCAATTTCTGCTTTAAACTTTAGGTACTATCCCAAAATGTATCACTAAGGTGACAGAAGTTGATTTCGGAGCATCATTTTTGAACAGGAGCTTCAACCGTTTTGTGGCATATGAGAAATTCCCTAAGCCCCGGACCTGTCGATTTTGGTCAAAAATGAAAATTTCAAAAGTGCCCCAATTTCTGCTTTAAACTTTAGGTACTATCCCAAAATGTATCACTAAGGTGACAGAAGTTGATTTCGGAGCATCATTTTTGAACAGGAGCTTCAACCGTTTTGTGGCATATGAGAAATTCCCTAAGCCCCGGACCTGTCGATTTTGTTCAAAAATGAAAATTTCAAAAGTGCCCCAATTTCTGCTTTAAACTTTAGGTACTATCCCAAAATGTATCACTAAGGTGACAGAAGTTGATTTCGGAGCATCATTTTTGAACAGGAGCTTCAACCGTTTTGTGGCATATGAGAAATTCCCTAAGCCCCGGACCTGTCGATTTTGGTCAAAAATGAAAATTTCAAAAGTGCCCCAATTTCTGCTTTAAACTTTAGGTACTATCCCAAAATGTATCACTAAGGTGACAGAAGTTGATTTCGGAGCATCATTTTTGAACAGAAGCTTCAACCGTATTGTGGCATATGAGAAATTCCCTAAGCCCCGTACCTGTCAATTTTGGTCAAAAATGAAAATTTCAAAAGTGCCCCAATTTCTGCTTTAAACTTTAGGTACTATCCCAAAATGTATCACTAAGGTGACAGAAGTTGATTTCGGAGCATCATTTATGAACAGGAGCTTCAACCGTTTTGTGGCATATGAGAAATTCCCTAACCCCCGGACCTGTCGATTTTGGTCAAAAATAAAAATTTCAAAAGTGCCCCAATTTCTGCTTTAAACTTTAGTTACTATCCCAAAATGTATCACTATGATGACAGAAGTTGATTTCGGAGCATCATTTTTGAACAGGAGCTTCAACCGTTTTGTGGCATATGAGAGATTCCCTAAGCCCCGGACCTGTCGATTTTGTTCAAAAATGAAAATTTCAAAAGTGCCCCAATTTCTGCTTTAAACTTTAGGTACTATCCCAAAATGTATCACTAAGGTGACAGAAGTTGATTTCGGAGCATCATTTTTGAACAGGAGCTTCAACCGTTTTGTGGCATATGAAAAATTCCCTAAGCCCAGGACCTGTCGATTTTGGTCAAAAATGAAAATTTCAAAAGTGCCCCAATTTCTGCTTTAAACTTTAGGTACTATCCCAAAATGTATCACTAAGGTGAGAGAAGTTGATTTCGGAGCATCATTTTTGAACAGGAGCTTCAACCGTTTTGTGGCATATGAGAAATTCCCTAAGCCCCAGACCTGTCGATTTTGGTCAAAAATGTAAATTTCAAAAGTGCCCCAATTTCTGCTTTAAACTTTAGGTACTATCCCAAAATGTATCACTAAGGTGACAGAAGTTGATTTCGGAGCATCATTTTTGAACAGGAGCTTCAACCGTTTTGTGGCATATGAGAAATTCCCTAAGCCCCGGACCTGTCGATTTTGGTCAAAAATGAAAATTTCAAAAGTGCCCCAATTTCTGCTTTAAACTTTAGGTACTATCCCAAAATGTATCACTAAGGTGACAGAAGTTGATTTCGGAGCATCATTTTTGAACAGGAGCTTCAACCGTTTTGTGGCATATGAGAAATTCCCTAAGCCCCGGACCTGTCGATTTTGTTCAAAAATGAAAATTTCAAAAGTGCCCCAATTTCTGCTTTAAACTTTAGGTACTATCCCAAAATGTATCACTAAGGTGACAGAAGTTGATTTCGGAGCATCATTTTTGAACAGGAGCTTCAACCGTTTTGTGGCATATGAGAAATTCCCTAAGCCCCGGACCTGTCGATTTTGGTCAAAAATGAAAATTTCAAAAGTGCCCCAATTTCTGCTTTAAACTTTAGGTACTATCCCAAAATGTATCACTAAGGTGACAGAAGTTGATTTCGGAGCATCATTTATGAACAGGAGCTTCAACCGTTTTGTGGCATATGAGAAATTCCCTAACCCCCGGACCTGTCGATTTTGGTCAAAAATAAAAATTTCAAAAGTGCCCCAATTTCTGCTTTAAACTTTAGGTACTTTCCCAAAATGTATCACTAAGGTGACAGAAGTTGATTTCGGAGCATCATTTTTGAACAGGAGCTTCAACCGTATTGTGGCATATGAGAAATTCCCTAAGCCTCGGACCTGTCGATTTAGGTCAAAAATGAAAATTTCTAAAGTGCCCCAATTTCTGCTTTAAACTTTAAGTACTATCCCAAAATGTATCACTAAGGTGACAGAAGTTGATTTCGGAGCATCATTTTTGAACAGGAGCTTCAACCGTTTTGTGGCATATGAGAAATTCCCTAAGCCCCAGACCTGTCGATTTTGGTCAAAAATGTAAATTTCAAAAGTGCCCCAATTTCTGCTTTAAACTTTAGGTACTATCCCAAAATGTATTACTAAGGTGACAGAAGTTGATTTCGGAGCATCATTTTTGAACAGGAGCTTCAACCGTTTTGTGGCATATGAGAAATTCCCTAAGCCCCGGACCTGTCGATTTTGGTCAAAAATGAAAATTTCAAAAGTGCCCCAATTTCTGCTTTAAACTTTAGGTACTATCCCAAAATGTATCACTAAGGTGACAGAAGTTGATTTCGGAGCATCATTTTTGAACAGGAGCTTCAACCGTTTTGTGGCATATGAGAAATTCCCTAAGCCCCGGACCTGTCGATTTTGGTCAAAAAAGAAAATTTTAAAAGTGCCCCAATTTCTGCTTTAAACTTTAGGTACTATCCCAAAATGTATCACTAAGGTGACAGAAGTTGATTTCGGAGCATCATTTTTGAACAGAAGCTTCAACCGTTTTGTGGCATATGAGAAATTCCCTAAGCCCCGTACCTGTCGATTTTGGTCAAAAATGAAAATTTCAAAAGTGTCCCAATTTCTGCTTTAAACTTTAGGTACTATCCCAAAATGTATCACTAAGGTGACAGAAGTTGATTTCGGAGCATCATTTTTGAACAGGAGCTTTAACCGTATTGTGGCATATGAGAAATTCCCTAAGCCTCGGACCTGTCGATTTTGGTCAAAAATGAAAATTTCAAAAGTGCCCCAATTTCTGCTTTAAACTTTAAGTACTATCCCAAAATGTATCACTAAGGTGACAGAAGTTGATTTCGGAGCATCATTTTTGAACAGGAGCTTCAACCGTTTTGTGGCATATGAGAAATTCCCTAAGCCCCAGACCTGTCGATTTTGGTCAAAAATGTAAATTTCAAAAGTGCCCCAATTTCTGCTTTAAACTTTAGGTACTATCCCAAAATGTATCACTAAGGTGACAGAAGTTGATTTCGGAGCATCATTTTTGAACAGGAGCTTCAACCGTTTTGTGGCATATGAGAAATTCCCTAAGCCCCGGACCTGTCGATTTTGGTCAAAAATGAAAATTTCAAAAGTGCCCCAATTTCTGCTTTAAACTTTAGGTACTATCCCAAAATGTATCACTAAGGTGACAGAAGTTGATTTCGGAGCATCATTTTTGAACAGGAGCTTCAACCGTTTTGTGGCATATGAGAAATTCCCTAAGCCCCGGACCTGTCGATTTTGTTCAAAAATGAAAATTTCAAAAGTGCCCCAATTTCTGCTTTAAACTTTAGGTACTATCCCAAAATGTATCACTAAGGTGACAGAAGTTGATTTCGGAGCATCATTTTTGAACAGGAGCTTCAACCGTTTTGTGTCATATGAGAAATTCCCTAAGCCCCGGACCTGTCGATTTTGGTCAAAAATGAAAATTTCAAAAGTGCCCCAATTTCTGCTTTAAACTTTAGGTACTATCCCAAAATGTATCACTAAGGTGACAGAAGTTGATTTCGGAGCATCATTTTTGAACAGAAGCTTCAACCGTATTGTGGCATATGAGAAATTCCCTAAGCCCCGTACCTGTCAATTTTGGTCAAAAATGAAAATTTCAAAAGTGCCCCAATTTCTGCTTTAAACTTTAGGTACTATCCCAAAATGTATCACTAAGGTGACAGAAGTTGATTTCGGAGCATCATTTATGAACAGGAGCTTCAACCGTTTTGTGGCATATGAGAAATTCCCTTAGCCCCGGACCTGTCGATTTTGGTCAAAAATTAAAATTTCAAAAGTGCCCCAATTTCTGCTTTAAACTTTAGGTACTTTCCCAAAATGTATCACTAAGGTGACAGAAGTTGATTTCGGAGCATCATTTTTGAACAGGAGCTTCAACCGTATTGTGGCATATGAGAAATTCCCTAAGCCTCGGACCTGTCGATTTAGGTCAAAAATGAAAATTTCAAAAGTGCCCCAATTTCTGCTTTAAACTTTAAGTACTATCCCAAAATGTATCACTAAGGTGACAGAAGTTGATTTCGGAGCATCATTTTTGAACAGGAGCTTCAACCGTTTTGTGGCATATGAGAAATTCCCTAAGCCCCAGACCTGTCGATTTTGGTCAAAAATGTAAATTTCAAAAGTGCCCCAATTTCTGCTTTAAACTTTAGGTACTATCCCAAAATGTATCACTAAGGTGACAGAAGTTGATTTCGGAGCATCATTTTTGAACAGGAGCTTCAACCGTTTTGTGGCATATGAGAAATTCCCTAAGCCCCGGACCTGTCGATTTTGGTCAAAAATGAAAATTTCAAAAGTGCCCCAATTTCTGCTTTAAACTTTAGGTACTATCCCAAAATGTATCACTAAGATGACAGAAGTTGATTTCGGAGCATCATTTTTGAACAGGAGCTTCAACCGTTTTGTGGCATATGAGAGATTCCCTAAGCCTCGGACCAGTCGATTTTGTTCAAAAATGAAAATTTCAAAAGTGCCCCAATTTCTGCTTTAAACTTTAGGTACTATCCCAAAATGTATCACTAAGATGACAGAAGTTGATTTCGGAGCATCATTTTTGAACAGGAGCTTCAACCGTTTTGTGGCATATGAGAGATTCCCTAAGCCCCGGACCTGTCGATTTTGTTCAAAAATGAAAATTTCAAAAGTGCCCCAATTTCTGCTTTAAACTTTAGGTACTATCCCAAAATGTATCACTAAGGTGACAGAAGTTGATTTCGGAGCATCATTTTTGAACAGGAGCTTCAACCGTTTTGTGGCATATGAAAAATTCCCTAAGCCCAGGACCTGTCGATTTTGGTCAAAAATGAAAATTTCAAAAGTGCCCCAATTTCTGCTTTAAACTTTAGGTACTATCCCAAAATGTATCACTAAGGTGACAGAAGTTGATTTCGGAGCATCATTTTTGAACAGGAGCTTCAACCGTTTTGTGGCATATGAGAAATTCCCTAAGCCATGGACCTGTCGATTTTGGTCAAAAATTAAAATTTTAAAAGTTCCCCAATTTCTGCTTTAAACTTTAGGTACTATCCCAAAATGTATCACTAAGGTGACAGAAGTTGATTTCGGAGCATCATTTTTGAACAGGAGCTTCAACCGTATTGTGGCATATGAGAAATTCCCTAAGCCCCGGACCTGCCGATTTTGGTCAAAAATAAAAATTTAAAAAGTGCCCCAATTTCTGCTTTAAACTTTAGGTACTATCCCAAAATGTATCACAAAGGTGACAGAAGTTGATTTCGGAGCATCATTTTTGAACAGGTGCTTCAACCGTTTTGTGGCATATGAGAAATTCCCTAAGCCCCGAACCTGTCGATTTTGGTCAAAAAATTAAATTTCAAAAGTGCCCCAATTTCTGCTTTAAACTTTAGGTACTATCCCAAAATGTATCACTAAGGTGACAGAAGTTGATTTCGGAGCATCATTTTTGAACAGGAGCTTCAACCGTTTTGTGGCATATGAGAAATTCCCTAAGCCCCGGACCTGTCGATTTTGGTCAAAAATGAAAATTTCAAAAGTTCCCCAATTTCTGCTTTAAACTTTAGGTACTATCCCAAAATGTATCACTAAGGTGACAGAAGTGATTTCGGAGCATCATTTTTGAACAGGAGCTTCAACCGTTTTGTGGCATATGAGAAATTCCCTAAGCCCCAGACCTGTCGATTTTGGTCAAAAATGAAAATTTCAAAAGTGCCCCAATTTCTGCTTTAAACTTTAGGTACTATCCCAAAATGTATCACTAAGGTGACAGAAGTTGATTTCGGAGCATCATTTTTGAACAGGAGCTTCAACCGTTTTGTGGCATATGAGAAATTCCCTAAGCCCCGGACCTGTCGATTTTGGTCATAAATGAAAATTTCAAAAGGGCCCCAATTTCTGCTTTAAACTTTAGGTACTATCCCAAAATGTATCACTAAGGTGACAGAAGTTGATTTCGGAGCATCATTTTTGAACAGGAGCTTCAACCGTTTTGTGGCATATGAGAAATTCCCTAAGCCCCGGACCTGTCGATTTTGGTCATAAATGAAAATTTCAAATGGGCCCCAATTTCTGCTTTAAACTTTAGGTACTATCCCAAAATGTATCACTAAGGTGACAGAAGTTGATTTCGGAGCATCATTTTTGAACAGGAGCTTCAACCGTTTTGGGGCATATGAGAAATTCCCTAAGCCCCGGACCTGTCGATTTTGGTCAAAAATGAAAATTTCAAAAGTGCCCCAATTTCTGCTTTAAACTTTAGGTACTATCCCAAAATGTATCACTAAGGTGACAGAAGTTGATTTCGGAGCATCATTTTTGAACAGGAGCTTCAACCGTTTTGTGGCATATGAGAAATTCCCTAAGCCCCGGACCTGTCGATTTTGTTCAAAAATGAAAATTTCAAAAGTGCCCCAATTTCTGCTTTAAACTTTAGGTACTATCCCAAAATGTATCACTAAGGTGACAGAAGTTGATTTCGGAGCATCATTTTTGAACAGGAGCTTCAACCGTTTTGTGGCATATGAGAAATTCCCTAAGCCCCGGACCTGTCGATTTTGGTCAAAAATGAAAATTTCAAAAGTGCCCCAATTTCTGCTTTAAACTTTAGGTACTATCCCAAAATGTATCACTAAGGTGACAGAAGTTGATTTCGGAGCATCATTTTTGAACAGAAGCTTCAACCGTATTGTGGCATATGAGAAATTCCCTAAGCCCCGTACCTGTCAATTTTGGTCAAAAATGAAAATTTCAAAAGTGCCCCAATTTCTGCTTTAAACTTTAGGTACTATCCCAAAATGTATCACTAAGGTGACAGAAGTTGATTTCGGAGCATCATTTATGAACAGGAGCTTCAACCGTTTTGTGGCATATGAGAAATTCCCTAACCCCCGGACCTGTCGATTTTGGTCAAAAATAAAAATTTCAAAAGTGCCCCAATTTCTGCTTTAAACTTTAGGTACTATCCCAAAATGTATCACTATGATGACAGAAGTTGATTTCGGAGCATCATTTTTGAACAGGAGCTTCAACCGTTTTGTGGCATATGAGAGATTCCCTAAGCCCCGGACCTGTCGATTTTGTTCAAAAATGAAAATTTCAAAAGTGCCCCAATTTCTGCTTTAAACTTTAGGTACTATCCCAAAATGTATCACTAAGGTGACAGAAGTTGATTTCGGAGCATCATTTTTGAACAGGAGCTTCAACCGTTTTGTGGCATATGAAAAATTCCCTAAGCCCAGGACCTGTCGATTTTGGTCAAAAATGAAAATTTCAAAAGTGCCCCAATTTCTGCTTTAAACTTTAGGTACTATCCCAAAATGTATCACTAAGGTGAGAGAAGTTGATTTCGGAGCATCATTTTTGAACAGGAGCTTCAACCGTTTTGTGGCATATGAGAAATTCCCTAAGCCCCAGACCTGTCGATTTTGGTCAAAAATGTAAATTTCAAAAGTGCCCCAATTTCTGCTTTAAACTTTAGGTACTATCCCAAAATGTATCACTAAGGTGACAGAAGTTGATTTCGGAGCATCATTTTTGAACAGGAGCTTCAACCGTTTTGTGGCATATGAGAAATTCCCTAAGCCCCGGACCTGTCGATTTTGGTCAAAAATGAAAATTTCAAAAGTGCCCCAATTTCTGCTTTAAACTTTAGGTACTATCCCAAAATGTATCACTAAGGTGACAGAAGTTGATTTCGGAGCATCATTTTTGAACAGGAGCTTCAACCGTTTTGTGGCATATGAGAAATTCCCTAAGCCCCGGACCTGTCGATTTTGTTCAAAAATGAAAATTTCAAAAGTGCCCCAATTTCTGCTTTAAACTTTAGGTACTATCCCAAAATGTATCACTAAGGTGACAGAAGTTGATTTCGGAGCATCATTTTTGAACAGGAGCTTCAACCGTTTTGTGGCATATGAGAAATTCCCTAAGCCCCGGACCTGTCGATTTTGGTCAAAAATGAAAATTTCAAAAGTGCCCCAATTTCTGCTTTAAACTTTAGGTACTATCCCAAAATGTATCACTAAGGTGACAGAAGTTGATTTCGGAGCATCATTTTTGAACAGAAGCTTCAACCGTATTGTGGCATATGAGAAATTCCCTAAGCCCCGTACCTGTCAATTTTGGTCAAAAATGAAAATTTCAAAAGTGCCCCAATTTCTGCTTTAAACTTTAGGTACTATCCCAAAATGTATCACTAAGGTGACAGAAGTTGATTTCGGAGCATCATTTATGAACAGGAGCTTCAACCGTTTTGTGGCATATGAGAAATTCCCTAACCCCCGGACCTGTCGATTTTGGTCAAAAATAAAAATTTCAAAAGTGCCCCAATTTCTGCTTTAAACTTTAGGTACTTTCCCAAAATGTATCACTAAGGTGACAGAAGTTGATTTCGGAGCATCATTTTTTAACAGGAGCTTCAACCGTATTGTGGCATATGAGAAATTCCCTAAGCCTCGGACCTGTCGATTTAGGTCAAAAATGAAAATTTCTAAAGTGCCCCAATTTCTGCTTTAAACTTTAAGTACTATCCCAAAATGTATCACTAAGGTGACAGAAGTTGATTTCGGAGC
Organism: Pseudophryne corroboree; assembly: GCF_028390025.1. NCBI lineage: Eukaryota > Metazoa > Chordata > Amphibia > Anura > Myobatrachidae > Pseudophryne > Pseudophryne corroboree. The sequence goes on along the minus strand of NW_026967790.1, from coordinate 27,243 downwards.
ATCATTTTTGAACAGGAGCTTCAACCGTTTTGTGGCATATGAGAAATTCCCTAAGCCCCAGACCTGTCGATTTTGGTCAAAAATGTAAATTTCAAAAGTGCCCCAATTTCTGCTTTAAACTTTAGGTACTATCCCAAAATGTATTACTAAGGTGACAGAAGTTGATTTCGGAGCATCATTTTTGAACAGGAGCTTCAACCGTTTTGTGGCATATGAGAAATTCCCTAAGCCCCGGACCTGTCGATTTTGGTCAAAAATGAAAATTTCAAAAGTGCCCCAATTTCTGCTTTAAACTTTAGGTACTATCCCAAAATGTATCACTAAGGTGACAGAAGTTGATTTCGGAGCATCATTTTTGAACAGGAGCTTCAACCGTTTTGTGGCATATGAGAAATTCCCTAAGCCCCGGACCTGTCGATTTTGGTCAAAAAAGAAAATTTTAAAAGTGCCCCAATTTCTGCTTTAAACTTTAGGTACTATCCCAAAATGTATCACTAAGGTGACAGAAGTTGATTTCGGAGCATCATTTTTGAACAGAAGCTTCAACCGTTTTGTGGCATATGAGAAATTCCCTAAGCCCCGTACCTGTCGATTTTGGTCAAAAATGAAAATTTCAAAAGTGTCCCAATTTCTGCTTTAAACTTTAGGTACTATCCCAAAATGTATCACTAAGGTGACAGAAGTTGATTTCGGAGCATCATTTTTGAACAGGAGCTTTAACCGTATTGTGGCATATGAGAAATTCCCTAAGCCTCGGACCTGTCGATTTTGGTCAAAAATGAAAATTTCAAAAGTGCCCCAATTTCTGCTTTAAACTTTAAGTACTATCCCAAAATGTATCACTAAGGTGACAGAAGTTGATTTCGGAGCATCATTTTTGAACAGGAGCTTCAACCGTTTTGTGGCATATGAGAAATTCCCTAAGCCCCAGACCTGTCGATTTTGGTCAAAAATGTAAATTTCAAAAGTGCCCCAATTTCTGCTTTAAACTTTAGGTACTATCCCAAAATGTATCACTAAGGTGACAGAAGTTGATTTCGGAGCATCATTTTTGAACAGGAGCTTCAACCGTTTTGTGGCATATGAGAAATTCCCTAAGCCCCGGACCTGTCGATTTTGGTCAAAAATGAAAATTTCAAAAGTGCCCCAATTTCTGCTTTAAACTTTAGGTACTATCCCAAAATGTATCACTAAGGTGACAGAAGTTGATTTCGGAGCATCATTTTTGAACAGGAGCTTCAACCGTTTTGTGGCATATGAGAAATTCCCTAAGCCCCGGACCTGTCGATTTTGTTCAAAAATGAAAATTTCAAAAGTGCCCCAATTTCTGCTTTAAACTTTAGGTACTATCCCAAAATGTATCACTAAGGTGACAGAAGTTGATTTCGGAGCATCATTTTTGAACAGGAGCTTCAACCGTTTTGTGTCATATGAGAAATTCCCTAAGCCCCGGACCTGTCGATTTTGGTCAAAAATGAAAATTTCAAAAGTGCCCCAATTTCTGCTTTAAACTTTAGGTACTATCCCAAAATGTATCACTAAGGTGACAGAAGTTGATTTCGGAGCATCATTTTTGAACAGAAGCTTCAACCGTATTGTGGCATATGAGAAATTCCCTAAGCCCCGTACCTGTCAATTTTGGTCAAAAATGAAAATTTCAAAAGTGCCCCAATTTCTGCTTTAAACTTTAGGTACTATCCCAAAATGTATCACTAAGGTGACAGAAGTTGATTTCGGAGCATCATTTATGAACAGGAGCTTCAACCGTTTTGTGGCATATGAGAAATTCCCTTAGCCCCGGACCTGTCGATTTTGGTCAAAAATAAAAATTTCAAAAGTGCCCCAATTTCTGCTTTAAACTTTAGGTACTTTCCCAAAATGTATCACTAAGGTGACAGAAGTTGATTTCGGAGCATCATTTTTGAACAGGAGCTTCAACCGTATTGTGGCATATGAGAAATTCCCTAAGCCTCGGACCTGTCGATTTAGGTCAAAAATGAAAATTTCAAAAGTGCCCCAATTTCTGCTTTAAACTTTAAGTACTATCCCAAAATGTATCACTAAGGTGACAGAAGTTGATTTCGGAGCATCATTTTTGAACAGGAGCTTCAACCGTTTTGTGGCATATGAGAAATTCCCTAAGCCCCAGACCTGTCGATTTTGGTCAAAAATGTAAATTTCAAAAGTGCCCCAATTTCTGCTTTAAACTTTAGGTACTATCCCAAAATGTATCACTAAGGTGACAGAAGTTGATTTCGGAGCATCATTTTTGAACAGGAGCTTCAACCGTTTTGTGGCATATGAGAAATTCCCTAAGCCCCGGACCTGTCGATTTTGGTCAAAAATGAAAATTTCAAAAGTGCCCCAATTTCTGCTTTAAACTTTAGGTACTATCCCAAAATGTATCACTAAGATGACAGAAGTTGATTTCGGAGCATCATTTTTGAACAGGAGCTTCAACCGTTTTGTGGCATATGAGAGATTCCCTAAGCCTCGGACCTGTCGATTTTGTTCAAAAATGAAAATTTCAAAAGTGCCCCAATTTCTGCTTTAAACTTTAGGTACTATCCCAAAATGTATCACTAAGATGACAGAAGTTGATTTCGGAGCATCATTTTTGAACAGGAGCTTCAACCGTTTTGTGGCATATGAGAGATTCCCTAAGCCCCGGACCTGTCGATTTTGTTCAAAAATGAAAATTTCAAAAGTGCCCCAATTTCTGCTTTAAACTTTAGGTACTATCCCAAAATGTATCACTAAGGTGACAGAAGTTGATTTCGGAGCATCATTTTTGAACAGGAGCTTCAACCGTTTTGTGGCATATGAAAAATTCCCTAAGCCCAGGACCTGTCGATTTTGGTCAAAAATGAAAATTTCAAAAGTGCCCCAATTTCTGCTTTAAACTTTAGGTACTATCCCAAAATGTATCACTAAGGTGACAGAAGTTGATTTCGGAGCATCATTTTTGAACAGGAGCTTCAACCGTTTTGTGGCATATGAGAAATTCCCTAAGCCATGGACCTGTCGATTTTGGTCAAAAATTAAAATTTTAAAAGTTCCCCAATTTCTGCTTTAAACTTTAGGTACTATCCCAAAATGTATCACTAAGGTGACAGAAGTTGATTTCGGAGCATCATTTTTGAACAGGAGCTTCAACCGTATTGTGGCATATGAGAAATTCCCTAAGCCCCGGACCTGCCGATTTTGGTCAAAAATAAAAATTTAAAAAGTGCCCCAATTTCTGCTTTAAACTTTAGGTACTATCCCAAAATGTATCACAAAGGTGACAGAAGTTGATTTCGGAGCATCATTTTTGAACAGGTGCTTCAACCGTTTTGTGGCATATGAGAAATTCCCTAAGCCCCGAACCTGTCGATTTTGGTCAAAAATTTAAATTTCAAAAGTGCCCCAATTTCTGCTTTAAACTTTAGGTACTATCCCAAAATGTATCACTAAGGTGACAGAAGTTGATTTCGGAGCATCATTTTTGAACAGGAGCTTCAACCGTTTTGTGGCATATGAGAAATTCCCTAAGCCCCGGACCTGTCGATTTTGGTCAAAAATGAAAATTTCAAAAGTTCCCCAATTTCTGCTTTAAACTTTAGGTACTATCCCAAAATGTATCACTAAGGTGACAGAAGTGATTTCGGAGCATCATTTTTGAACAGGAGCTTCAACCGTTTTGTGGCATATGAGAAATTCCCTAAGCCCCAGACCTGTCGATTTTGGTCAAAAATGAAAATTTCAAAAGTGCCCCAATTTCTGCTTTAAACTTTAGGTACTATCCCAAAATGTATCACTAAGGTGACAGAAGTTGATTTCGGAGCATCATTTTTGAACAGGAGCTTCAACCGTTTTGTGGCATATGAGAAATTCCCTAAGCCCCGGACCTGTCGATTTTGGTCATAAATGAAAATTTCAAAAGGGCCCCAATTTCTGCTTTAAACTTTAGGTACTATCCCAAAATGTATCACTAAGGTGACAGAAGTTGATTTCGGAGCATCATTTTTGAACAGGAGCTTCAACCGTTTTGTGGCATATGAGAAATTCCCTAAGCCCCGGACCTGTCGATTTTGGTCATAAATGAAAATTTCAAATGGGCCCCAATTTCTGCTTTAAACTTTAGGTACTATCCCAAAATGTATCACTAAGGTGACAGAAGTTGATTTCGGAGCATCATTTTTGAACAGGAGCTTCAACCGTTTTGGGGCATATGAGAAATTCCCTAAGCCCCGGACCTGTCGATTTTGGTTAAAAATGAAAATTTCAAAAGTGCCCCAATTTCTGCTTTAAACTTTAGGTACTATCCCAAAATGTATCACTAAGGTGACAGAAGTTGATTTCGGAGCATCATTTTTGAACAGGAGCTTCAACCGTTTTGTGGCATATGAGAAATTCCCTAAGCCCCGAACCTGTCGATTTTGGTCAAAAATGTAAATTTCAAAAGTGCCCCAATTTCTGCTTTAAACTTTAGGTACTATCCCAAAATGTATCACTAAGGTGACAGAAGTTGATTTCGGAGCATCATTTTTGAACAGGAGCTTCAACCGTTTTGTGGCATATGAAAAATTCCCTAAGCCCAGGACCTGTCGATTTTGGTCAAAAATGAAAATTTCAAAAGTGCCCCAATTTCTGCTTTAAAATTTAGGTACTATCCCAAAATGTATCACTAAGGTGACAGAAGTTGATTTCGGAGCATCATTTTTGAACAGGAGCTTCAACCGTTTTGTGGCATATGAAAAATTCCCTAAGCCCAGGACCTGTCGATTTTGGTCAAAAATTAAAAATTCAAAAGTGCCCCAATTTCTGCTTTAAACTTTAGGTACTATCCCAAAATGTATCACTAAGGTGACAGAAGTTGATTTCGGAGCATCATTTTTGAACAGGAGCTTCAACCGTTTTGTGGCATATGAGAAATTCCCTAAGCCCCGGACCTGTCGATTTTGGTCAAAAATTAAAATTTCAAAAGTGCCCCAATTTCTGCTTTAAACTTTAGGTACTATCCCAAAATGTATCACTGAGGTGACAGAAGTTGATTTCGGAGCATCATTTTTGAACAGGTGCTTCAACCGTTTTGTGGCATATGAGAAATTCCCTAAGACCCCGAACCTGTCGATTTTGGTCAAAAATGTAAATTTCAAAAGTGCATCAATTTCTGCTTTAAACTTTAGGTACTATCCCAAAATGTATCACTAAGGTGACAGAAGTTGATTTCGGAGCATCATTTTTGAACAGGAGCTTCAACCGTTTTGTGGCATATGAAAAATTCCCTAAGCCCAGGACCTGTCGATTTTGGTCAAAAATTAAAATTTCAAAAGTGCCCCAATTTCTTCTTTAAACTTTAGGTACTATCCCAAAATGTATCACTAAGGTGACAGAAGTTGATTTCGGAGCATCATTTTTGAACAGGAGCTTCAACCGTTTTGTGGCATATGAGAAATTCCCTAAGCCCCGGACCTGTCGATTTTGGTCAAAAATGAAAATTTCAAAAGTTCCCCAATTTCTGCTTTAAACTTTAGGTACTATCCCAAAATGTATCACTAAGGTGACAGAAGTTGATTTAGGAGCATCATTTTTGAACAGGAGCTTCAACCGTATTGTGGCATATGAGAAATTCCCTAAGCCCCGGACCTGCTGATTTTGGTCAAAAATAAAAATTTCAAAAGTGCCCCAATTTCTGCTTTAAACTTTAGGTACTATCCCAAAATGTATCACTAAGGTGACAGAAGTTGATTTCGGAGCATCATTTTTGAACAGGAGCTTCAACCGTTTTGTGGCATATGAGAAATTCCCTAAGCCCAGGACCTGTCGATTTTGGTCAAAAATGAAAATTTCAAAAGTGCCCCAATTTCTGCTTTAAACTTTAGGTACTATCCCAAAATGTATCACTAAGGTGACAGAAGTTGATTTCGGAGCATCATTTTTGAACAGGAGCTTCAACCGTTTTGTGGCATTTGAGAAATTCCCTAAGCCCCGGACCTGTCGATTTTGGTCAAAAATGAAAATTTTAAAAGTGCCCCAATTTCTGCTTTAAACTTTAGGTACTATCCCAAAATGTATCACTAAGGTGACAGAAGTTGATTTCGGAGCATCATTTTTGAACAGAAGCTTCAACCGTTTTGTGGCATATGAGAAATTCCCTAAGCCCCGTACCTGTCGATTTTGGTCAAAAATGAAAATGTCAAAAGTGTCCCAATTTCTGCTTTAAACTTTAGGTACTATCCCAAAATGTATCACTAAGGTGACAGAAGTTGATTTCGGAGCATCATTTATGAACAGGAGCTTCAACCGTTTTGTGGCATATGAGAAATTCCCTAAGCCCCGGACCTGTCGATTTTGGTCAAAAATAAAAATTTCAAAAGTGCCCCAATTTCTGCTTTAAACTTTAGGTACTTTCCCAAAATGTATCACTAAGGTGACAGAAGTTGATTTCGGAGCATCATTTTTGAACAAGAGCTTTAACCGTATTGTGGCATATGAGAAATTCCCTAAGCCTCGGACCTGTCGATTTTGGTCAAAAATGAAAATTTCAAAAGTGCCCCAATTTCTGCTTTAAACTTTAAGTACTATCCCAAAATGTATCACTAAGGTGAGAGAAGTTGATTTCGGAGCATCATTTTTGAACAGGAGCTTCAACCGTTTTGTGGCATATGAGAAATTCCCTAAGCCCCAGACCTGTCGATTTTGGTCAAAAATGTAAATTTCAAAAGTGCCCCAATTTCTGCTTTAAACTTTAGGTACTATCCCAAAATGTATCACTAAGGTGACAGAAGTTGATTTCGGAGCATCATTTTTGAACAGGAGCTTCAACCGTTTTGTGGCATATGAGAAATTCCCTAAGCCCCGGACCTGTCGATTTTGTTCAAAAATGAAAATTTCAAAAGTGCCCCAATTTCTGCTTTAAACTTTAGGTACTATCCCAAAATGTATCACTAAGGTGATAGAAGTTGATTTCGGAGCATCATTTTTGAACAGGAGCTTCAACCGTTTTGTGTCATATGAGAAATTCCCTAAGCCCCGGACCTGTCGATTTTGGTCAAAAATGAAAATTTCAAAAGTGCCCCAATTTCTGCTTTAAACTTTAGGTACTATCCCAAAATGTATCACTAAGGTGACAGAAGTTGATTTCGGAGCATCATTTTTGAACAGGAGCTTCAACCGTTTTGTGTCATATGAGAAATTCCCTAAGCCCCGGACCTGTCGATTTTGGTCAAAAATGAAAATTTCAAAAGTGCCCCAATTTCTGCTTTAAACTTTAGGTACTTTCCCAAAATGTATCACTAAGGTGACAGAAGTTGATTTCGGAGCATCATTTTTGAACAGGAGCTTCAACCGTATTGTGGCATATGAGAAATTCCCTAAGCCTCGGACCTGTCGATTTAGGTCAAAAATGAAAATTTCAAAAGTGCCCCAATTTCTGCTTTAAACTTTAAGTACTATCCCAAAATGTATCACTAAGGTGACAGAAGTTGATTTCGGAGCATCATTTTTGAACAGGAGCTTCAACCGTTTTGTGGCATATGAGAAATTCCCTAAGCCCCAGACCTGTCGATTTTGGTCAAAAATGTAAATTTCAAAAGTGCCCCAATTTCTGCTTTAAACTTTAGGTACTATCCCAAAATGTATCACTAAGGTGACAGAAGTTGATTTCGGAGCATCATTTTTGAACAGGAGCTTCAACCGTTTTGTGGCATATGAGAAATTCCCTAAGCCCCGGACCTGTCGATTTTGGTCAAAAATGAAAATTTCAAAAGTGCCCCAATTTCTGCTTTAAACTTTAGGTACTATCCCAAAATGTATCACTAAGATGACAGAAGTTGATTTCGGAGCATCATTTTTGAACAGGAGCTTCAACCGTTTTGTGGCATATGAGAGATTCCCTAAGCCTCGGACCTGTCGATTTTGTTCAAAAATGAAAATTTCAAAAGTGCCCCAATTTCTGCTTTAAACTTTAGGTACTATCCCAAAATGTATCACTAAGATGACAGAAGTTGATTTCGGAGCATCATTTTTGAACAGGAGCTTCAACCGTTTTGTGGCATATGAGAGATTCCCTAAGCCCCGGACCTGTCGATTTTGTTCAAAAATGAAAATTTCAAAAGTGCCCCAATTTCTGCTTTAAACTTTAGGTACTATCCCAAAATGTATCACTAAGGTGACAGAAGTTGATTTCGGAGCATCATTTTTGAACAGGAGCTTCAACCGTTTTGTGGCATATGAAAAATTCCCTAAGCCCAGAACCTGTCGATTTTGGTCAAAAATGAAAATTTCAAAAGTGCCCCAATTTCTGCTTTAAACTTTAGGTACTATCCCAAAATGTATCACTAAGGTGACAGAAGTTGATTTCGGAGCATCATTTTTGAACAGGAGCTTCAACCGTTTTGTGGCATATGAGAAATTCCCTAAGCCATGGACCTGTCGATTTTGGTCAAAAATTAAAATTTTAAAAGTTCCCCAATTTCTGCTTTAAACTTTAGGTACTATCCCAAAATGTATCACTAAGGTGACAGAAGTTGATTTCGGAGCATCATTTTTGAACAGGAGCTTCAACCGTATTGTGGCATATGAGAAATTCCCTAAGCCCCGGACCTGCCGATTTTGGTCAAAAATAAAAATTTAAAAAGTGCCCCAATTTCTGCTTTAAACTTTAGGTACTATCCCAAAATGTATCACAAAGGTGACAGAAGTTGATTTCGGAGCATCATTTTTGAACAGGTGCTTCAACCGTTTTGTGGCATATGAGAAATTCCCTAAGCCCCGAACCTGTCGATTTTGGTCAAAAATGAAAATTTCAAAAGTTCCCCAATTTCTGCTTTAAACTTTAGGTACTATCCCAAAATGTATCACTAAGGTGACAGAAGTGATTTCGGAGCATCATTTTTGAACAGGAGCTTCAACCGTTTTGTGGCATATGAGAAATTCCCTAAGCCCCAGACCTGTCGATTTTGGTCAAAAATGAAAATTTCAAAAGTGCCCCAATTTCTGCTTTAAACTTTAGGTACTATCCCAAAATGTATCACTAAGGTGACAGAAGTTGATTTCGGAGCATCATTTTTGAACAGGAGCTTCAACCGTTTTGTGGCATATGAGAAATTCCCTAAGCCCCGGACCTGTCGATTTTGGTCATAAATGAAAATTTCAAAAGGGCCCCAATTTCTGCTTTAAACTTTAGGTACTATCCCAAAATGTATCACTAAGGTGACAGAAGTTGATTTCGGAGCATCATTTTTGAACAGGAGCTTCAACCGTTTTGTGGCATATGAGAAATTCCCTAAGCCCCGGACCTGTCGATTTTGGTCATAAATGAAAATTTCAAATGGGCCCCAATTTCTGCTTTAAACTTTAGGTACTATCCCAAAATGTATCACTAAGGTGACAGAAGTTGATTTCGGAGCATCATTTTTGAACAGGAGCTTCAACCGTTTTGGGGCATATGAGAAATTCCCTAAGCCCCGGACCTGTCGATTTTGGTTAAAAATGAAAATTTCAAAAGTGCCCCAATTTCTGCTTTAAACTTTAGGTACTATCCCAAAATGTATCACTAAGGTGACAGAAGTTGATTTCGGAGCATCATTTTTGAACAGGAGCTTCAACCGTTTTGTGGCATATGAGAAATTCCCTAAGCCCCGAACCTGTCGATTTTGGTCAAAAATGTAAATTTCAAAAGTGCCCCAATTTCTGCTTTAAACTTTAGGTACTATCCCAAAATGTATCACTAAGGTGACAGAAGTTGATTTCGGAGCATCATTTTTGAACAGGAGCTTCAACCGTTTTGTGGCATATGAAAAATTCCCTAAGCCCAGGACCTGTCGATTTTGGTCAAAAATGAAAATTTCAAAAGTGCCCCAATTTCTGCTTTAAAATTTAGGTACTATCCCAAAATGTATCACTAAGGTGACAGAAGTTGATTTCGGAGCATCATTTTTGAACAGGAGCTTCAACCGTTTTGTGGCATATGAAAAATTCCCTAAGCCCAGGACCTGTCGATTTTGGTCAAAAATTAAAAATTCAAAAGTGCCCCAATTTCTGCTTTAAACTTTAGGTACTATCCCAAAATGTATCACTAAGGTGACAGAAGTTGATTTCGGAGCATCATTTTTGAACAGGAGCTTCAACCGTTTTGTGGCATATCAGAAATTCCCTAAGCCCCGGACCTGTCGATTTTGGTCAAAAATTAAAATTTCAAAAGTGCCCCAATTTCTGCTTTAAACTTTAGGTACTATCCCAAAATGTATCACTGAGGTGACAGAAGTTGATTTCGGAGCATCATTTTTGAACAGGTGCTTCAACCGTTTTGTGGCATATGAGAAATTCCCTAAGACCCCGAACCTGTCGATTTTGGTCAAAAATGTAAATTTCAAAAGTGCATCAATTTCTGCTTTAAACTTTAGGTACTATCCCAAAATGTATCACTAAGGTGACAGAAGTTGATTTCGGAGCATCATTTTTGAACAGGAGCTTCAACCGTTTTGTGGCATATGAAAAATTCCCTAAGCCCAGGACCTGTCGATTTTGGTCAAAAATTAAAATTTCAAAAGTGCCCCAATTTCTGCTTTAAACTTTAGGTACTATCCCAAAATGTATCACTAAGGTGACAGAAGTTGATTTCGGAGCATCATTTTTGAACAGGAGCTTCAACCGTTTTGTGGCATATGAGAAATTCCCTAAGCCCCGGACCTGTCGATTTTGGTCAAAAATGAAAATTTCAAAAGTTCCCCAATTTCTGCTTTAAACTTTAGGTACTATCCCAAAATGTATCACTAAGGTGACAGAAGTTGATTTAGGAGCATCATTTTTGAACAGGAGCTTCAACCGTATTGTGGCATATGAGAAATTCCCTAAGCCCCGGACCTGCTGATTTTGGTCAAAAAAAAAATTTCAAAAGTGCCCCAATTTCTGCTTTAAACTTTAGGTACTATCCCAAAATGTATCACTAAGGTGACAGAAGTTGATTTCGGAGCATCATTTTTGAACAGGAGCTTCAACCGTTTTGTGGCATATGAGAAATTCCCTAAGCCCAGGACCTGTCGATTTTGGTCAAAAATGAAAATTTCAAAAGTGCCCCAATTTCTGCTTTAAACTTTAGGTACTATCCCAAAATGTATCACTAAGGTGACAGAAGTTGATTTCGGAGCATCATTTTTGAACAGGAGCTTCAACCGTTTTGTGGCATTTGAGAAATTCCCTAAGCCCCGGACCTGTCGATTTTGGTCAAAAATGAAAATTTTAAAAGTGCCCCAATTTCTGCTTTAAACTTTAGGTACTATCCCAAAATGTATCACTAAGGTGACAGAAGTTGATTTCGGAGCATCATTTTTGAACAGAAGCTTCAACCGTTTTGTGGCATATGAGAAATTCCCTAAGCCCCGTACCTGTCGATTTTGGTCAAAAATGAAAATTTCAAAAGTGTCCCAATTTCTGCTTTAAACTTTAGGTACTATCCCAAAATGTATCACTAAGGTGACAGAAGTTGATTTCGGAGCATCATTTATGAACAGGAGCTTCAACCGTTTTGTGGCATATGAGAAATTCCCTAAGCCCCGGACCTGTCGATTTTGGTCAAAAATAAAAATTTCAAAAGTGCCCCAATTTCTGCTTTAAACTTTAGGTACTTTCCCAAAATGTATCACTAAGGTGACAGAAGTTGATTTCGGAGCATCATTTTTGAACAAGAGCTTTAACCGTATTGTGGCATATGAGAAATTCCCTAAGCCTCGGACCTGTCGATTTTGGTCAAAAATGAAAATTTCAAAAGTGCCCCAATTTCTGCTTTAAACTTTAAGTACTATCCCAAAATGTATCACTAAGGTGAGAGAAGTTGATTTCGGAGCATCATTTTTGAACAGGAGCTTCAACCGTTTTGTGGCATATGAGAAATTCCCTAAGCCCCAGACCTGTCGATTTTGGTCAAAAATGTAAATTTCAAAAGTGCCCCAATTTCTGCTTTAAACTTTAGGTACTATCCCAAAATGTATCACTAAGGTGACAGAAGTTGATTTCGGAGCATCATTTTTGAACAGGAGCTTCAACCGTTTTGTGGCATATGAGAAATTCCCTAAGCCCCGGACCTGTCGATTTTGGTCAAAAATGAAAATTTCAAAAGTGCCCCAATTTCTGCTTTAAACTTTAGGTACTATCCCAAAATGTATCACTAAGGTGACAGAAGTTGATTTCGGAGCATCATTTTTGAACAGGAGCTTCAACCGTTTTGTGGCATATGAGAAATTCCCTAAGCCCCGGACCTGTCGATTTTGTTCAAAAATGAAAATTTCAAAAGTGCCCCAATTTCTGCTTTAAACTTTAGGTACTATCCCAAAATGTATCACTAAGGTGACAGAAGTTGATTTCGGAGCATCATTTTTGAACAGGAGCTTCAACCGTTTTGTGGCATATGAGAAATTCCCTAAGCCCCGGACCTGTCGATTTTGGTCAAAAATGAAAATTTCAAAAGTGCCCCAATTTCTGCTTTAAACTTTAGGTACTATCCCAAAATGTATCACTAAGGTGACAGAAGTTGATTTCGGAGCATCATTTTTGAACAGAAGCTTCAACCGTATTGTGGCATATGAGAAATTCCCTAAGCCCCGTACCTGTCAATTTTGGTCAAAAATGAAAATTTCAAAAGTGCCCCAATTTCTGCTTTAAACTTTAGGTACTATCCCAAAATGTATCACTAAGGTGACAGAAGTTGATTTCGGAGCATCATTTATGAACAGGAGCTTCAACCGTTTTGTGGCATATGAGAAATTCCCTAAGCCCCGGACCTGTCGATTTTGGTCAAAAATAAAAATTTCAAAAGTGCCCCAATTTCTGCTTTAAACTTTAGGTACTTTCCCAAAATGTATCACTAAGGTGACAGAAGTTGATTTCGGAGCATCATTTTTGAACAGGAGCTTCAACCGTATTGTGGCATATGAGAAATTCCCTAAGCCTCGGACCTGTCGATTTAGGTCAAAAATGAAAATTTCAAAAGTGCCCCAATTTCTGCTTTAAACTTTAAGTACTATCCCAAAATGTATCACTAAGGTGACAGAAGTTGATTTCGGAGCATCATTTTTGAACAGGAGCTTCAACCGTTTTGTGGCATATGAGAAATTCCCTAAGCCCCGGACCTGTCGATTTTGGTCAAAAATGAAAATTTCAAAAGTGCCCCAATTTCTGCTTTAAACTTTAGGTACTATCCCAAAATGTATCACTAAGATGACAGAAGTTGATTTCGGAGCATCATTTTTGAACAGGAGCTTCAACCGTTTTGTGGCATATGAGAGATTCCCTAAGCCGCGGACCTGTCGATTTTGTTCAAAAATGAAAATTTCAAAAGTGCCCCAATTTCTGCTTTAAACTTTAGGTACTATCCCAAAATGTATCACTAAGGTGACAGAAGTTGATTTCGGAGCATCATTTTTGAACAGGAGCTTCAACCGTATTGTGGCATATGAGAAATTCCCTAAGCCCCGGACCTGTCGATTTTGGTCAAAAATGAAAATTTCAAAAGTGCCCCAATTTCTGCTTTAAACTTTAGGTACTATCCCAAAATGTATCACTAAGGTGACAGAAGTTGATTTCGGAGCATCATTTTTGAACAGAAGTTTCAACCGTTTTGTGGCATATGAGAAATTCCCTAAGCCCCAGACCTGTCGATTTTGGTCAAAAATGTAAATTTCAAAAGTGCCCCAATTTCTGCTTTAAACTTTAGGTACTATCCCAAAATGTATTACTAAGGTGACAGAAGTTGATTTCGGAGCATCATTTTTGAACAGGAGCTTCAACCGTTTTGTGGCATATGAGAAATTCCCTAAGCCCCGGACCTGTCGATTTTGGTCAAAAATGAAAATTTCAAAAGTGCCCCAATTTCTGCTTTAAACTTTAGGTACTATCCCAAAATGTATCACTAAGGTGACAGAAGTTGATTTCGGAGCATCATTTTTGAACAGGAGCTTCAACCGTTTTGTGGCATATGAGAAATTCCCTAAGCCCCGGACCTGTCGATTTTGTTCAAAAATGAAAATTTCAAAAGTGCCCCAATTTCTGCTTTAAACTTTAGGTACTATCCCAAAATGTATCACTAAGGTGACAGAAGTTGATTTCGGAGCATCATTTTTGAACAGGAGCTTCAACCGTTTTGTGGCATATGAGAAATTCCCTAAGCCCCGGACCTGTCGATTTTGGTCAAAAATGAAAATTTCAAAAGTGCCCCAATTTCTGCTTTAAACTTTAGGTACTATCCCAAAATGTATCACTAAGGTGACAGAAGTTGATTTCGGAGCATCATTTTTGAACAGAAGCTTCAACCGTATTGTGGCATATGAGAAATTCCCTAAGCCCCGTACCTGTCAATTTTGGTCAAAAATGAAAATTTCAAAAGTGCCCCAATTTCTGCTTTAAACTTTAGGTACTATCCCAAAATGTATCACTAAGGTGACAGAAGTTGATTTCGGAGCATCATTTATGAACAGGAGCTTCAACCGTTTTGTGGCATATGAGAAATTCCCTAAGCCCCGGACCTGTCGATTTTGGTCAAAAATAAAAATTTCAAAAGTGCCCCAATTTCTGCTTTAAACTTTAGGTACTTTCCCAAAATGTATCACTAAGGTGACAGAAGTTGATTTCGGAGCATCATTTTTGAACAGGAGCTTCAACCGTATTGTGGCATATGAGAAATTCCCTAAGCCTCGGACCTGTCGATTTAGGTCAAAAATGAAAATTTCAAAAGTGCCCCAATTTCTGCTTTAAACTTTAAGTACTATCCCAAAATGTATCACTAAGGTGACAGAAGTTGATTTCGGAGCATCATTTTTGAACAGGAGCTTCAACCGTTTTGTGGCATATGAGAAATTCCCTAAGCCCCAGACCTGTCGATTTTGGTCAAAAATGTAAATTTCAAAAGTGCCCCAATTTCTGCTTTAAACTTTAGGTACTATCCCAAAATGTATTACTAAGGTGACAGAAGTTGATTTCGGAGCATCATTTTTGAACAGGAGCTTCAACCGTTTTGTGGCATATGAGAAATTCCCTAAGCCCCGGACCTGTCGATTTTGGTCAAAAATGAAAATTTCAAAAGTGCCCCAATTTCTGCTTTAAACTTTAGGTACTATCCCAAAATGTATCACTAAGATGACAGAAGTTGATTTCGGAGCATCATTTTTGAACAGGAGCTTCAACCGTTTTGTGGCATATGAGAGATTCCCTAAGCCCCGGACCTGTCGATTTTGTTCAAAAATGAAAATTTCAAAAGTGCCCCAATTTCTGCTTTAAACTTTAGGTACTATCCCAAAATGTATCACTAAGGTGACAGAAGTTGATTTCGGAGCATCATTTTTGAACAGGAGCTTCAACCGTATTGTGGCATATGAGAAATTCCCTAAGCCCCGGACCTGTCGATTTTGGTCAAAAATGAAAATTTCAAAAGTGCCCCAATTTCTGCTTTAAACTTTAGGTACTATCCCAAAATGTATCACTAAGGTGACAGAAGTTGATTTCGGAGCATCATTTTTGAACAGAAGTTTCAACCGTTTTGTGGCATATGAGAAATTCCCTAAGCCCCGTACCTGTCGATTTTGGTCAAAAATGAAAATTTCAAAAGTGCCCCAATTTCTGCTTTAAACTTTAGGTACTATCCCAAAATGTATCACTAAGGTGACAGAAGTTGATTTCGGAGCATCATTTTTGAACAGGAGCTTCAACCGTTTTGTGGCATATGAGAAATTCCCTAAGCCCCGGACCTGTCGATTTTGGTCAAAAATGAAAATGTCAAAAGTGCCCCAATTTCTGCTTTAAACTTTAGGTTCTATCCCAAAATGTATCACTAAGATGACAGAAGTTGATTTCGGAGCATCATTTTTGAACAGGAGCTTCAACCGTTTTGTGGCATATGAGAAATTCCCTAAGCCCCGGACCTGTCGATTTTGGTCAAAAATGAAAATTTCAAAAGTGCCCCAATTTCTGCTTTAAACTTTAGGTACTATCCCAAAATGTATCACTAAGGTGACAGAAGTTGATTTCGGAGCATCATTTTTGAACAGGAGCTTCAACCGTTTTGTGGTATATGAGAAATTCCCTAAGCCCCGGACCTGTCGATTTTGGTCAAAAATGAAAATTTCAAAAGTGCCCCAATTTCTGCTTTAAACTTTAGGTACTATCCCAAAATGTATCACTAAGATGACAGAAGTTGATTTCGAAGCATCATTTTTGAACAGGAGCTTCAACCGTTTTGTGGCATATGAGAAATTCCCTAAGCCCCGGACATGTCGATTTTGGTCAAAAATGTAAATTTCAAAAGTGCCCCAATTTCTGCTTTAAACTTTAGGTACTATCCCAAAATGTATCACTAAGGTGACAGAAGTTGATTTCAGAGCATCATTTTTGAACAGGAGCTTCAACCGTTTTGTGGCATATGAGAAATTCCCTAAGCCCCGGACCTGTCGAATTTGTTCAAAAATGAAAATTTCAAAAGTTCCCCAATTTCTGCTTTAAACTTTAAGTACTATCCCAAAATGTATCACTGAGGTGACAGAAGTTGATTTCGGAGCATCATTTTTGAACAGGAGCTTCAACCGTTTTGTGGCATATGAGAAATTCCTTAAGCCCCGGACCTGTCGAATTTGGTCAAAAATGAAAATTTCAAAAGTGCCCCAATTTCTGCTTTAAACTTTAGGTACTAACCCAAAATGTATCACTAAGGTGACAGAAGTTGATTTCGGAGCATCATTTTTGAACAGGAGCTTCAACCGTTTTGTGGCATATGAGAAATTCCCTAAGCCCCGGACCTGTCGATTTTGGTCAAAAATAAAAATTTCAAAAGTGCCCCAATTTCTGCTTTAAACTTTAGGTACTATCCCAAAATGTATCACTAAGGTGACAGAAGTTGATTTCGGAGCATCATTTTTGAACAGGAGCTTCAACCGTTTTGTGGCATATGAGAAATTCCCTAAGCCCCGTACCTGTCGATTTTGGTCAAAAATGAAAATTTCAAAAGTGCCCCAATTTCTGCTTTAAACTTTAGGTACTATCCCAAAATGTATCACTAAGATGAAAGAAGTTGATTTCGGAGCATCATTTTTGAACAGGAGCTTCAACCGTTTTGTGGCATATGAGAAATTCCCTAAGCCCCGTCCTGTCGATTTTGGTCAAAAATGAAAATTTTAAAAGTGCCCCAATTTCTGCTTTAAACTTTAGGTACTATCCCAAAATGTATTACTAAGGTGACAGAAGTTGATTTCGGAGCATCATTTTTGAACAGAAGCTTCAACCGTTTTGTGGCATATGAGAAATTCCCTAAGCCCCGTACCTGTCGATTTTAGTCAAAAATGAAAATTTCAAAAGTGCCCCAATTTCTGCTTTAAACTTTAGGTACTATCCCAAAATGTATCACTAAGGTGACAAGTTGATTTCGGAGCATCATTTTTGAACAGGAGCTTCAACCGTTTTGTGGCATATGAGAAATTCCCTAAGCCCCAGACCTGTCGATTTTGGTCAAAAATGAAAATTTCAAAAGTGCCCCAATTTCTGCTTTAAACTTTAGGTACTATCCCAAAATGTATCACTAAGGTGACAGAAGTTGATTTTGGAGCATCATTTTTGAACAGAAGCTTCAACCGTATTGTGGCATATGAGAAATTCCCTAAGCCCCGTACCTGTCGATTTTGGTCAAAATGAAGATTTCAAAAGTGCCCCAATTTCTGCTTTAAACTTTAGGTACTATCCCAAAATGTATCACTAAGGTGACAGAAGTTGATTTCGGAGCATCATTTATGAACAGGAGCTTCAACCGTTTTGTGGCATATGAGAAATTCCCTAAGCCCCGGACCTGTCGATTTTGGTCAAAAATAAAAATTTCAAAAGTGCCCCAATTTCTGCTTTAAACTTTAGGTACTTTCCCAAAATGTATCACTAAGGTGACAGAAGTTGATTTCGGAGCATCATTTTTGAACAGGAGCTTCAACCGTATTGTGGCATATGAGAAATTCCCTAAGCCTCGGACCTGTCGATTTAGGTCAAAAATGAAAATTTCAAAAGTGCCCCAATTTCTGCTTTAAACTTTAAGTACTATCCCAAAATGTATCACTAAGGTGACAGAAGTTGATTTCGGAGCATCATTTTTGAACAGGAGCTTCAACCGTTTTGTGGCATATGAGAGATTCCCTAAGCCCCGGACCTGTCGATTTTGTTCAAAAATGAAAATTTCAAAAGTGCCCCAATTTCTGCTTTAAACTTTAGGTACTATCCCAAAGTGTATCACTAAGGTGACAGAAGTTGATTTCGGAGCATCATTTTTGAACAGGAGCTTCAACCGTATTGTGGCATATGAGAAATTCCCTAAGCCCCGGACCTGTCGATTTTGGTCAAAAATGAAAATTTCAAAAGTGCCCCAATTTCTGCTTTAAACTTTAAATACTATCCCAAAATGTATCACTAAGGTGACAGAAGTTGATTTCGGAGCATCATTTTTGAACAGGAGCTTCAACCGTTTTGTGGCATATGAGAAATTCACTAAGCCCCGGACCTGTCGATTTTGGTCAAAAATGAAAATTTCAAAAGTGCCCCAATTTCTGCTTTAAACTTTAGGTACTATCCCAAAATGTATCACTAAGGTGACAGAAGTTGATTTCGGAGCATCATTTTTGAACAGGAGCTTCAACCGTTTTGTGGCATATGAGAAATTCCCTAAGCCCCAGACCTGTCGATTTTGGTCAAAAATGAAAATTTCAAAAGTGCCCCAATTTCTGCTTTAAACTTTAGGTACTATCCCAAAATGTATCACTAAGGTGACAGAAGTTGATTTCGGAGCATCATTTTTGAACAGAAGCTTCACCCGTATTGTGGCATATGAGAAATTCCCTAAGCCCCGTACCTGTCGATTTTGGTCAAAAATGAAGATTTCAAAAGTGCCCCAATTTCTGCTTTAAACTTTAGGTACTATCCCAAAATGTATCACTAAGGTGACAGAAGTTGATTTCGGAGCATCATTTATGAACAGGAGCTTCAACCGTTTTGTGGCATATGAGAAATTCCCTAAGCCCCAGACCTGTCGATTTTGGTCAAAAATGTAAATTTCAAAAGTGCCCCAATTTCTGCTTTAAACTTTAGGTACTATCCCAAAATGTATCACTAAGGTGACAGAAGTTGATTTCGGAGCATCCCTTTTTGAACAGGAGCTTCAACCGTTTTGTGGCATATGAGAAATTCCCTAAGCCCCGGACCTGTCGATTTTGGTCAAAAATGAAAATTTCAAAAGTGCCCCAATTTCTGCTTTAAACTTTAGGTACTATCCCAAAATGTATCACTAAGATGACAGAAGTTGATTTCGGAGCATCATTTTTGAACAGGAGCTTCAACCGTTTTGTGGCATATGAGAGATTCCCTAAGCCCCGGACCTGTCGATTTTGTTCAAAAATGAAAATTTCAAAAGTGCCCCAATTTCTGCTTTAAACTTTAGGTACTATCCCAAAATGTATCACTAAGATGAAAGAAGTTGATTTCGGAGCATCATTTTTGAACAGGAGCTTCAACCGTTTTGTGGCATATGAGAAATTCCCTAAGCCCCGTCCTGTCGATTTTGGTCAAAAATGAAAATTTTAAAAGTGCCCCAATTTCTGCTTTAAACTTTAGGTACTATCCCAAAATGTATTACTAAGGTGACAGAAGTTGATTTCGGAGCATCATTTTTGAACAGAAGCTTCAACCGTTTTGTGGCATATGAGAAATTCCCTAAGCCCCGTACCTGTCGATTTTAGTCAAAAATGAAAATTTCAAAAGTGCCCCAATTTCTGCTTTAAACTTTAGGTACTTTCCCAAAATGTATCACTAAGGTGACAGAAGTTGATTTCGGAGCATCATTTTTGAACAGGAGCTTCAACCGTTTTGTGGCATATGAGAAATTCCCTAAGCCCCGGACCTGTCGATTTTGTTCAAAAATGAAAATTTCAAAAGTGCCCCAATTTCTGCTTTAAACTTTAGGTACTTTCCCAAAGTGTATCACTAAGGTGACAGAAGTTGATTTCGGAGCATCATTTTTGAACAGGAGCTTTAACCGTATTGTGGCATATGAGAAATTCCCTAAGCCCCGGACCTGTCGACTTTGGTCAAAAATGAAAATTTCAAAAGTGCCCCAATTTCTGCTTTAAACTTTAAATACTATCCCAAAATGTATCACTAAGGTGACAGAAGTTGATTTCGGAGCATCATTTTTGAACAGGAGCTTCAACCGTTTTGTGGCATATGAGAAATTCCCTAAGCCCCGGACCTGTCGATTTTGGTCAAAAATGAAAATTTCAAAAGTGCCCCAATTTCTGCTTTAAACTTTAGGTACTATCCCAAAATGTATCACTAAGGTGACAGAAGTTGATTTCGGAGCATCATTTTTGAACAGGAGCTTCAACCGTTTTGTGGCATATGAGAAATTCCCTAAGCCCCAGACCTGTCGATTTTGGTCAAAAATGAAAATTTCAAAAGTGCCCCAATTTCTGCTTTAAACTTTAGGTACTATCCCAAAATGTATCACTAAGGTGACAGAAGTTGATTTTGGAGCATCATTTTTGAACAGAAGCTTCAACCGTATTGTGGCATATGAGAAATTCCCTAAGCCCCGTACCTGTCGATTTTGGTCAAAAATGAAGATTTCAAAAGTGCCCCAATTTCTGCTTTAAACTTTAGGTACTATCCCAAAATGTATCACTAAGGTGACAGAAGTTGATTTCGGAGCATCATTTATGAACAGGAGCTTCAACCGTTTTGTGGCATATGAGAAATTCCCTAAGCCCCGGACCTGTCGATTTTGGTCAAAAATAAAAATTTCAAAAGTGCCCCAATTTCTGCTTTAAACTTTAGGTACTTTCCCAAAATGTATCACTAAGGTGACAGAAGTTGATTTCGGAGCATCATTTTTGAACAGGAGCTTCAACCGTATTGTGGCATATGAGAAATTCCCTAAGCCTCGGACCTGTCGATTTAGTTCAAAAATGAAAATTTCAAAAGTGCCCCAATTTCTGCTTTAAACTTTAAGTACTATCCCAAAATGTATCACTAAGGTGACAGAAGTTGATTTCGGAGCATCATTTTTGAACAGGAGCTTCAACCGTTTTGTGGCATATGAGAGATTCCCTAAGCCCCGGACCTGTCGATTTTGTTCAAAAATGAAAATTTCAAAAGTGCCCCAATTTCTGCTTTAAACTTTAGGTACTATCCCAAAGTGTATCACTAAGGTGACAGAAGTTGATTTCGGAGCATCATTTTTGAACAGGAGCTTCAACCGTATTGTGGCATATGAGAAATTCCCTAAGCCCCGGACCTGTCGATTTTGGTCAAAAATGAAAATTTCAAAAGTGCCCCAATTTCTGCTTTAAACTTTAAATACTATCCCAAAATGTATCACTAAGGTGACAGAAGTTGATTTCGGAGCATCATTTTTGAACAGGAGCTTCAACCGTTTTGTGGCATATGAGAAATTCCCTAAGCCCCGGACCTGTCGATTTTGGTCAAAAATGAAAATTTCAAAAGTGCCCCAATTTCTGCTTTAAACTTTAGGTACTATCCCAAAATGTATCACTAAGGTGACAGAAGTTGATTTCGGAGCATCATTTTTGAACAGGAGCTTCAACCGTTTTGTGGCATATGAGAAATTCCCTAAGCCCCAGACCTGTCGATTTTGGTCAAAAATGAAAATTTCAAAAGTGCCCCAATTTCTGCTTTAAACTTTAGGTACTATCCCAAAATGTATCACTAAGGTGACAGAAGTTGATTTCGGAGCATCATTTTTGAACAGAAGCTTCAACCGTATTGTGGCATATGAGAAATTCCCTAAGCCCCGTACCTGTCGATTTTGGTCAAAAATGAAGATTTCAAAAGTGCCCCAATTTCTGCTTTAAACTTTAGGTACTATCCCAAAATGTATCACTAAGGTGACAGAAGTTGATTTCGGAGCATCATTTATGAACAGGAGCTTCAACCGTTTTGTGGCATATGAGAAATTCCCTAAGCCCCAGACCTGTCGATTTTGGTCAAAAATGTAAATTTCAAAAGTGCCCCAATTTCTGCTTTAAACTTTAGGTACTATCCCAAAATGTATCACTAAGGTGACAGAAGTTGATTTCGGAGCATCCCTTTTTGAACAGGAGCTTCAACCGTTTTGTGGCATATGAGAAATTCCCTAAGCCCCGGACCTGTCGATTTTGGTCAAAAATGAAAATTTCAAAAGTGCCCCAATTTCTGCTTTAAACTTTAGGTACTATCCCAAAATGTATCACTAAGATGACAGAAGTTGATTTCGGAGCATCATTTTTGAACAGGAGCTTCAACCGTTTTGTGGCATATGAGAGATTCCCTAAGCCCCGGACCTGTCGATTTTGTTCAAAAATGAAAATTTCAAAAGTGCCCCAATTTCTGCTTTAAACTTTAGGTACTATCCCAAAATGTATCACTAAGATGACAGAAGTTGATTTCGGAGCATCATTTTTGAACAGGAGCTTCAACCGTTTTGTGGCATATGAGAAATTCCCTAAGCCCCGGACCTGTCGATTTTGGTCAAAAATGAAAATTTCAAAAGTGCCCCAATTTCTGCTTTAAACTTTAGGTACTATCCCAAAATGTATCACTAAGATGACAGAAGTTGATTTCGGAGCATCATTTTTGAACAGGAGCTTCAACCGTTTTGTGGCATATGAGAGATTCCCTAAGCCCCGGACCTGTCGATTTTGTTCAAAAATGAAAATTTCAAAAGTGCCCCAATTTCTGCTTTAAACTTTAGGTACTATCCCAAAATGTATCACTAAGATGACAGAAGTTGATTTCGGAGCATCATTTTTTAACAGGAGCTTCAACCGTATTGTGGCATATGAGAAATTCCTTAAGCCCCGGACCTGTCGATTTTGGTCAAAAATGAAAATTTCAAAAGTGCCCCAATTTCTGCTTTAAACTTTAAATACTATCCCAAAATGTATCACTAAGGTGACAGAAGTTGATTTCGGAGCATCATTTTTGAACAGGAGCTTCAACCGTTTTGTGGCATATGAGAAATTCCCTAAGCCCCGGACCTGTCGATTTTGGTCAAAAATGAAAATTTCAAAAGTGCCCCAATTTCTGCTTTAAACTTTAGGTACTATCCCAAAATGTATCACTAAGGTGACAGAAGTTGATTTCGGAGCATCATTTTTGAACAGGAGCTTCAACCGTTTTGTGGCATATGAGAAATTCCCTAAGCCCCAGACCTGTCGATTTTGGTCAAAAATGAAAATTTCAAAAGTGCCCCAATTTCTGCTTTAAACTTTAGGTACTATCCCAAAATGTATCACTAAGGTGACAGAAGTTGATTTCGGAGCATCATTTTTGAACAGAAGTTTCAACCGTTTTGTGGCATATGAGAAATTCCCTAAGCCCCGTACCTGTCGATTTTGGTCAAAAATGAAAATTTCAAAAGTGCCCCAATTTCTGCTTTAAACTTTAGGTACTATCCCAAAATGTATCACTAAGATGACAGAAGTTGATTTCGGAGTATCGTTTTTGAACAGGAGCTTCAACCGTTTTGTGGCATATGAGAAATTCCCTAAGCCTCGGACCTGTCGATTTTGGTCAAAAATGAAAATTTCAAAAGTGCCCCAATTTCTGCTTTAAACTTTAAGTACTATCCCAAAATGTATCACTAAGGTGACAGAAGTTGATTTCGGAGCATCATTTTTGAACAGGAGCTTTCAACCGTTTTGTGGCATATGAGAAATTCCCCTAAGCCCCGAACCTGTCAATTTTGGTCAAAAATAAAAATTTCAAAAGTGCCCCAATTTCTGCTTCAAACTTTAGGTACTATCCCAAAATGTATCACTAAGGTGACAGAAGTTGATTTCGGAGCATCATTTTTGAACAGGAGCTTCAACCGTTTTGTGGTATATGAGAAATTCCCTAAGCCCCGGACCTGTCGATTTTGGTCAAAAATGAAAATTTCAAAAGTGCCCCAATTTCTGCTTTAAACTTTAGGTACTTTCCCAAAGTGTATCACTAAGGTGACAGAAGTTGATTTCGGAGCATCATTTTTGAACAGGAGCTTTAACCGTATTGTGGCATATGAGAAATTCCCTAAGCCCCGACCTGTCGATTTTGGTCAAAAATGAAAATTTCAAAAGTGCCCCAATTTCTGCTTTAAACTTTAAATACTATCCCAAAATGTATCACTAAGGTGACAGAAGTTGATTTCGGAGCATCATTTTTGAACAGGAGCTTCAACCGTTTTGTGGCATATGAGAAATTCCCTAAGCCCCGTACCTGTCGATTTTGGTCAAAAAATGAAGATTTCAAAAGTGCCCCAATTTCTGCTTTAAACTTTAGGTACTATCCCAAAATGTATCACTAAGGTGACAGAAGTTGATTTCGGAGCATCATTTATGAACAGGCAGGAGCTTCAACCGTTTTGTGGCATATGAGAAATTCCCTAAGCCCCGGACCTGTCGATTTTGGTCAAAAATAAAAATTTCAAAAGTGCCCCAATTTCTGCTTTAAACTTTAGGTACTTTCCCAAAATGTATCACTAAGGTGACAGAAGTTGATTTCGGAGCATCATTTTTGAACAGGAGCTTCAACCGTATTGTGGCATATGAGAAATTCCCTAAGCCTCGGACCTGTCGATTTAGGTCAAAAATGAAAATTTCAAAAGTGCCCCAATTTCTGCTTTAAACTTTAAGTACTATCCCAAAATGTATCACTAAGGTGACAGAAGTTGATTTCGGAGCATCATTTTTGAACAGGAGCTTCAACCGTTTTGTGGCATATGAGAAATTCCCTAAGCCCCAGACCTGTCGATTTTGGTCAAAAATGTAAATTTCAAAAGTGCCCCAATTTCTGCTTTAAACTTTAGGTACTATCCCAAAATGTATCACTAAGGTGACAGAAGTTGATTTCGGAGCATCCCTTTTTGAACAGGAGCTTCAACCGTTTTGTGGCATATGAGAAATTCCCTAAGCCCCGGACCTGTCGATTTTGGTCAAAAATGAAAATTTCAAAAGTGCCCCAATTTCTGCTTTAAACTTTAGGTACTATCCCAAAATGTATCACTAAGATGACAGAAGTTGATTTCGGAGCATCATTTTTGAACAGGAGCTTCAACCGTTTTGTGGCATATGAGAGATTCCCTAAGCCCCGGACCTGTCGATTTTGTTCAAAAATGAAAATTTCAAAAGTGCCCCCAATTTCTGCTTTAAACTTTAGGTACTATCCCAAAATGTATCACTAAGATGACAGAAGTTGATTTCGGAGCATCATTTTTGAACAGGAGCTTCAACCGTTTTGTGGCATATGAGAAATTCCCTAAGCCCCGGACCTGTCGATTTTTGGTCAAAAATGAAAATTTCAAAAGTGCCCCAATTTCTGCTTTAAACTTTAGGTACTATCCCAAAATGTATCACTAAGATGACAGAAGTTGATTTCGGAGCATCATTTTTGAACAGGAGCTTCAACCGTTTTGTGGCATATGAGAGATTCCTCTAAGCCCCGGACCTGTCGATTTTGTTCAAAAATGAAAATTTCAAAAGTGCCCCCAATTTCTGCTTTAAACTTTAGGTACTATCCCAAAGTGTATCACTAAGGTGACAGAAGTTGATTTCGGAGCATCATTTTTGAACAGGAGCTTCAACCGTATTGTGGCAATATGAGAAATTCCCTAAGCCCCGGACCTGTCGATTTTGGTCAAAAATGAAAATTTCAAAAGTGCCCCAATTTCTGCTTTAAACTTTAAATACTATCCCAAAATGTATCACTAAGGTGACAGAAGTTGATTTCGGAGCATCATTTTTGAACAGGAGCTTCAACCGTTTTTGTGGCATATGAGAAATTCCCTAAGCCCCGGACCTGTCGATTTTGGTCAAAAATGAAAATTTCAAAAGTGCCCCAATTTCTGCTTTAAACTTTAGGTACTATCCCAAAATGTATCACTAAGGTGACAGAAGTTGATTTCGGAGCATCATTTTTGAACAGGAGCTTCAACCGTTTTGTGGCATATAAGAAATTCCCTAAGCCCCAGACCTGTCGATTTTGGTCAAAAATGAAAATTTCAAAAGTGCCCCAAATTTCTGCTTTAAACTTTAGGTACTATCCCAAAATGTATCACTAAGGTGACAGAAGTTGATTTCGGAGCATCATTTTTGAACAGAAGCTTCAACCGTATTGTGGCATATGAGAAATTCCCTAAGCCCCGTACCTGTCGATTTTGGTCAAAAATGAAAGATTTCAAAAGTGCCCCAATTTCTGCTTTAAACTTTAGGTACTATCCCAAAATGTATCACTAAGGTGACAGAAGTTGATTTCGGAGCATCATTTATGAACAGGAGCTTCAACCGTTTTGTGGCATATGAGAAATTCCCTAAGCCCTCGGACCTGTCGATTTTGGTCAAAAATGAAAATTTCAAAAGTGCCCCAATTTCTGCTTTAAACTTTAGGTACTTTCCCAAAATGTATCACTAAGGTGACAGAAGTTGATTTCGGAGCATCATTTTTGAACAGGAGCTTCAACCGTATTGTGGCATATGAGAAATTCCCTAAGCCTCGGACCTGTCGATTTAGGTCAAAAATGAAAATTTCAAAAGTGCCCCAATTTCTGCTTTAAACTTTAAGGTACTATCCCAAAATGTATCACTAAGGTGACAGAAGTTGATTTCGGAGCATCATTTTTGAACAGGAGCTTCAACCGTTTTGTGGCATATGAGAAATTCCCTAAGCCCCGGACCTGTCGATTTTGGTCAAAAATGAAAATTTCAAAAGTGCCCCAATTTCTGCTTTAAACTTTAGGTACTATCCCAAAATGTATCACTAAGATGACAGAAGTTGATTTCGGAGCATCATTTTTGAACAGGAGCTTCAACCGTTTTGTGGCATATGAGAAATTCCCTAAGCCCCGGACCTGTCGATTTTGTGTCAAAAATGAAAATTTCAAAAGTGCCCCAATTTCTGCTTTAAACTTTAGGTACTATCCCAAAATGTATCACTAAGATGACAGAAGTTGATTTCGGAGCATCATTTTTGAACAGGAGCTTCAACCGTTTTGTGGCATATGAGAAATTCCCTAAGCCCCGGACCTGTCGATTTTGTTCAAAAATGAAAATTTCAAAAGTGCCCCAATTTCTGCTTTAAACTTTAGGTACTATCCCAAAATGTATCACTAAGATGACAGAAGTTGATTTCGGAGCATCATTTTTGAACAGGAGCTTCAACCGTTTTGTGGCATATGAGAGATTCCCTAAGCCCCGGACCTGTCGATTTTGTCAAAAATGA